>NW_006769874.1:781876-785796 GCF_000442215.2 Lipotes vexillifer | reverse complement strand
TTGCGGTGCACGGGCCTCTCACTGTTGTGGCCTCTCCCGTCACGGAGCACAGGCTCTGGACGCACAGGCTCAGCGGCCATAACTCACGGGCCCAGCCGCTCCGCGGCATGTGGGATCCTCCCGGACCAGGGCACGAACCCGTGTCCCCTGCATCGGCAGGCGGACTCTCAACCACTGCGCCACCAAGGAAGCCCATGGGAAGGACTTTTTAAGTAAAACTTTAAAAGTACATATCATAAGACCAAAGTATGAACGACTTAAATACCTAGTCCATACGGTAATGTTCATCATACTTGTCACGCTTAGGAATATTTGAGGAAAGTTTCTGCCTTCACACACGTGGGGCCGTAGGACGTCACTCGGACATTGCCCTGGGTGTCCCAATTTGCTTGTGGAATCTTGGAGTTGTTCTTATTCTCAGGTGGTGATTTTGTTTGTTTTTTGGTTTATTATTTCCTCAAAACGAATCCCATCTGTATTCCCAGATGGCTAAACTTTAGGCAATGTCAGCACTGAAAAGAATAATATTGTAAATATTATTTTTTTAAAAAAATCCATAATCCGTAGTTATCCTCAGGAAGAGGAAGAGAAGGGATTTTCCTCTTGATTTCTAGTCCCATCAGAAATGAGAACATTGCCATTTTGTAACCCTGAATGACTCAAGCATCCTTGATCCGTATAAGCAAGGATCATATACGTAAGCTAACGGGTGAAGGATTGTAAGGGAACCCACAGGTCATCCCATACCAAACTATCACCCCTCACGTTATTTGTTACTTACAAGGGGATGTACACATCTTTGCAGTGAGAGGCTGATGACTTGCCACCTTGACCCAGTGGAATTTAGCATCACTGAGCAAGGGTAACGGGGCACCCCTCCCCCCATCTGCTGCACCTTGAGGCCTGCAGCATCACCTGGGAGGTATTTTTGCCAAAGATGTTTAGCCTCGACCTTATAAAGCCTCCAGACCTAACCTCGGTTTATAAGAAATATAGGAGTTAGAGCAACCAGTAAAGAAACAATCAGACACACGTAGGAACAGTCTACAAGAAAACTGACCTGGACTTAACCAAAAAGCCCACAAAAAGCACAGGGGAAAAAAAGGTGCGGGACCATTGTATTCTAGAAGCAAAAGGAATAAGGAAATATAACAACCAGATCTAACGTGTGAACCTTGACCGAATCCGAGGTTGGAAAAAATAACAGCTATAAATGACATGGCAGGGCGGGCAGGATTGGAATATGGATCAGATATTAGATGATGTTATGGAATGATGGTGAATGTTCTTCAGGGCGACAGTCGCTTTAGAGTTATGTAAGAGATTACCCTGTTCTTAGGGAATGCTGCATGTAAATGTCCCTAGGCGTTGAATGTCACAGTGTTGACAATTTATTGTCAGATTTGTGGTTAAAATGTGTGTATGTGTGTGGAAAGAGAGGGAGATAGAGAGAGGGGGAGAGAAAATGTATCGAAATGTAAGCAGTTGTTGAATCTAGGTGGAGGACTTAGGGGTGGTCATTCAACCTACTCTTTCAACTTTTGTGTATGTTTGAAAAGTTTGTAACAAAAAGTTGGGGGAAATTATTTATATCTGATGTCTTGTGTTTCACATCCTGCCTTTGAAAGCCTTCGATTTTTCTGTCTTGCAGTTCGGGACCGAGTCAGATCGAAGATGGAGAGAGACATTTTGGCAGAAGTGAATCACCCTTTCATCGTAAAGCTTCATTACGGTAAAGGGAGGAAAAACGATTCCCTACTGTTGAGAGGACCTAGACCAACCCTCCCCCAAATCAGAGGAAATCGGCGTAGATTCCTTGTCTCAGCGTCCGACCCTGTCTGGGGTGGAGCTTTCTCTCCCTCCGGGTTCCTGAGCCTCAGATTCTCCTTCTCTGGGGGAGGAAGATGCCCTGTTTTCATCTCGAAAAACCGAATCTGAGGGAGCGAGAGGTTACCCTTAATTAAATTATCATCATGGAGAAAGTGGTTTTAAAAAAAGTTCTCGACCTAGATGGGGTGAATCTATGACATATTTTTGTGTTGTTTCAGAGTAAAGTGCCTATGACCCCATAGTTTCTTTAAACCAGAATGGTAACATCTCCTGCACTTTAAGTAAAGACTATATTTTAGGCATTTGAAAGATGGTAGCGCTTTGAGCCCTCAAAACTGCCTTTCAAGGTAGGCTATTGTTTCCATTTTTCAGAAGAGAAAACTGAGACTCAGACGGAATAATTCTGATTTCTGAGGCCACATATCTGCGATGCCACACAAGGCTTCTTTGTTCGCTTTCTGCCATTTTATCTCCTCGGAGAAGCAATAAGTGAAATCTTCGAATTAAAAATAATGAGATGACGGCTCCAGAGTCATGGCAGACTGCATTACAGCTTTGTGCCCTTACAGCTTTGTGCCCTAATTGAGTAATTAACGTGGGTGAAGCGCTGGGCAGAACAAGGCCAAATCCCATACCTTGTTGGTACGGGGGCTCGGGGGCGGGCAGAGTTGTAGGAGACCGTCCGTGACTTTTACCCACGTCGGGAGTGAAGGCATGAACACACGCAAAGCCAGGAGGACAGGGCTCTTTGCTCGTGAACCTCTGATATTCCTAAGAAGACAGTTTAGAAAGTCCTGTTTGGAAAGCACATGGCCTCTCCTTTCAGAAATAATAAGAGCCAACATGGATGTGACCTTGCGGGCAGCCGCGTGGTGACCGGATCCCTCGGGCCACAGGAAGGCGCCCTTAGATCCCAACGGTGGCGGCAGGCTGACCCCCCTTTATCACACGGCCGCCTCAGCGCTGCTGATTCGCTGGTGTCAGATCCGATCCAGGTGTCGTTTCAGTTGGTTTCCCGGGTGTTTTTCTGAAGTTGAGAATTGGGGTCTTGCAGAGATTTTTAAAGGCATTCTCCACGTTACCTCTGTGATTGATCAGAAGATACTTGTCGGGCTTCCCTGGTGGCACAGTGGTTGAGAGTCTGCCTGCCAATGCAGGGGACGCGGGTTCGTGCCCCGGTCCGGGAGGATCTCACGTGCCACGGAGCGGCTGGGCCCGTGAGCCATGGCCGCTGGGCCTGCGCGTCCGGAGCCTGTGCTCCGCAACGGGAGAGGCCACAGCAGTGAGAGGCCCGCGTACCGCAAAAAAAAAAAAAAAAAGAGATACTTGTCCTCCATCTGCCCGTCAAGCCCTAGGACAGAGCATTCATCCACGCTGCAGTTTACACAATTCTGACAAAGGGGTTTCTAGTTAGAGGCTTTATGTTTCTAAAGCCCCAACATTTATAATGCTTCTAGCATTGACTTTTAGAAAATGAAAAGTTCCCAAGTGTGTGGGGATGTCAGCACCCCTTCCAGCCATAATTCCTTTGTGTGTAAAACAGATGCCACGTGCCAGACCAGCGGGAGCACTGAACTGACCATCCAGTAGCCACGGTGGTTAGTTTCTCTTGAGCCTCACGCGCATGCCCCGTCCCCCCCCCTTTGACCAAGGCATGCCCTTGCTAGTGGCGGGCGGGGCCTGAACCGTGAACTCCATGCCTGTAACTGTGGCCCTCAGGGACCAAACAGAGCACACGAGTGCTGCTGCCACCAGGTACAGGTAGCTGGGCTGACCCGTCCCCAGCGCAGCCGTAAAAGAAGGAGCAGGTGGTGGATATCCTTGAGCCCTGAGTTGTACCGAACACAGTTCCATAGGAAGGGGAGGGGACTCGTCCCAAACGGTCGCGGCGATCGCCCTGCTCCTTACCAAGCACCTGCCAGCAAAGCGAAGTCTCTAACAAGACACGGTCGTGCCCAAAGCCCCGTGTCAATAGTGGTGATGAGAGCAAGTGGAAGCTACACATACTTTTCTCCGTGTGTCTTTCAGTCCCTTTGTGATTAGAAAAAGGCCGGAAGGAGAGGGGGAGGGAAGGAGGCGGGGAAGGGGCG
>NW_006769874.1:772463-781821 GCF_000442215.2 Lipotes vexillifer | reverse complement strand
GGGGGGGGGGAAGGAGAGAGAACCTCCAGACCGTGAATAAAAGTGAGAGAGACAGAACTCATCACCTCGACTCCCTTCCCCAAGTCCTGCCCTCAGTCCGCTGTGCAGTCTCCAGCCCGGCCCCAGTCCTGTTTCTGAAGTGACCCAGGGTTACAGGCTACACGGTATTGTTTGAGCCAACGAGAGAGGGGCTTTTTGCACTCAGAGCCTGGACCCAGGGGAATGATGTCCACCGCAGGGGACCATGACGCCGAAATGCTCTCAACTCTCTCCTTCCGCAGCCTTCCAGACGGAGGGAAAACTCTATCTGATTCTGGACTTCCTGCGCGGAGGGGACCTCTTCACCAGGCTCTCCAAAGAGGTACACGGAGTGTAGGCTGTGGGTTTCTGCCTAGAATTCGAGGGACAGGAGAGCAGGGGGCGGGGGGGGGGGGGGGGGTCCGCACAAAGCTAAGAACAGCACATGATAGTAGGGAGGTAAAGAGGAAGTAGAGGTCACCCAAAGCTACAGTATTTGTATTTGGTAACTGAAGCCCTTTCTTTATGTATAGGATAGGGGGGGGTGTGTGTGTGCGTGTGTGTACATATTTGGTGTGAGGGCGTATGGTGTGTGGTGTGCGCGCATGTTTTAAAGATGTCTCACAAGTCAGAGAAGAAATCTGTTGTCCTTGAAAGATATTAAGAAAACGGACTCTTCCCAAGACCCCCGTGGAGCTCTAGAACCTTCCCTGTGTAGAGCAGATGGAAACCTGATTTATGTTACGTAGGGAAGACTTTATTTCACAACGTTTCACTTTCCACCGTAGGAAGACGCTATTAACACGCTGACCGCACATCCTGGGAGGGGCGTCGGGAGCGTCTAATTAGGGCTTCACCCGTGAGCACTCCGTGACCCCCAGGGCTTGTGCTTGACCCCCACTACCTGACTTAGGAACTTTCCGGGATGTCTTGCAGCGCAACGTGAAAGCTCTCTGGCCCCTGCTTCATGGGATGGAAAACCCGGCATCCTGCTCGAGGCAGTGATAATGCCAGGCTTTTAATCCTGTTGATTCTGTGCAGTTTCCTTTATACAGAAGAGAGCATGATGAAGGTGACAACGTGTTGACACGATGCACAGAACAGGTTCCCGGCCCTTCTGACGCAACCTCACCCGGCACCGGGGTTCTTACTGCGCTGTAACAGGGGCTTCGGGCTGGCCTCCCCCTTTCCTCACTGCCCACTTTTACAGCAGGAGGTCCCTCCATCCTGTGTGAAACTCCACAGTGCAGTCAGTCGAGGTGAAGCGGCAGTGGGGTCCCCGAGACCTCGGGCTGCTCTCTCCCTCTGTTTCGTGACGGCCCCTCGGGCAATGGCACAATTGATGTATTGGACTCTTGGCGATACAGGTTGAAAGCACGGGCTGGAGGATTCAGATCCAAGTTCTCCAAAAGCCCTTTTGGACCAGGTCTCTGGTCCCTTAACCTGCCTCACAGCTGAGCTCACGTTTCCAAAGATGGCTAATCATTGACCTCGGCCAGTTTCTCATCTGATGCCTATTGATTTGCTCCCTTCTCACCCCGGCCGAAGGAAGTCAGGCCACTGGGGCTCGGTCTGTCTAGCATCCAGTGTGACACACCCTGTTGTTGGGCTTCTTGACCAAAAAGGCAACACGCAAGGAACCCATAGGACCCTTTATTTCAGAGTAGAAGTGAAGTTGTCCAGCGTGGGCTCAGCGGGGTCTCAGTTCACAGAAACACAGGAAATGAATGATACCCTAACCCTAACCCTAACCCTAACGCTGTGTAAAAGAGTGCTTCCCTTCCATCCCCTTCACCGAGTCCACTAGACAACATCCTTGTGTGTGTCGGTCTCCGTACTGACTGCCTTCAAGAACTCACATCCATGGGTGTTTCATTCCCATAGAGAAACCGTTTGTCATTTGCACTTGGAGGCCACGCAGGTCTGTGCCCTAAGAGTGGCCAAGGAGAGTAATATGGCCGCCCCTGAGCACTAAGGTGTAGATATGCCTGTGTGGTTATGGACAGAGATGGAGAAAGTCGGGCCAAAGAGAATTCGACAGCCAGCAGGATTTCCTACAGGGAAATCCTTCTCACAGGGAAGCCCACTGAGTATGCTAACCAATTTGGAAAAGAAATACCCAAACAGGAAAGGTGCCAGTCAAGTGTGGAAGGCAGAACAGGAGATTCCAGAGGCCAGCGGGGCAACGAGCGTTGGTGGCACCCAAATGTCATCCAGGACTTGGGGTGCATGTCCTCCCCACTGCGAGACGTCCCTTTTGTGAAATGGATGTGCTCCACCTTCATTAGCCTGATGTATTCACTGTTCAATTCCCCAAATTGCCCTTATTCTGATTCTGAGCTTTCCAGGCAACCTTCTGATCATGTATTGATTTTTCACACATCTGCCTTCAGAGAGAATTCAGTCATGACATGGATTTCTAGTCTCTGTGACATTCATTTCTCATGGTGCGGGTAAAGAATGGTTTCTGATACCATCTGGCTTGCTGGTAAGGTGACTACAAAATTACATGCTGTTCTCACAACCGCAGGGACAGGGAAACAGTAGGAGACAATGACCTTGAGGTGTGCTGGGCGCCATGGCCTCGTGTGTGTTTTAGCTAAACCAGGGTCCCTCTCCCACCAGCCTTTCCTGCAAGGGGCACCCACCGATGCTACACGGGTGGGTTGTATTTGGTAGGACTTGTCCTGCTTTGGGGAGATGGCAGTTCCTAGTTTGCATAAACCCAAGGGGTGAAGAGGTGAACTTGAAGGGAGGAGGGATGAAATTTGAGACATATTTTCAGTAAATCCTTCAGGCATGTTTATATCAGAGCTTCACAGCGTGGTTTAGTTTTTTGTATTAAAGTGTTCCATCAGAAGCACGCATATTAAAACACAAACCCAGAAATACACTCCAGAGCTGCATGGTTTGTGGGGCAAGAAAGGTCGGGGGAGGAAACTCTGCCCGGGGCTCTGCCCACAAGGCTGAGTGGCTTTGTGAGGAGTGCCCCCTCCCCTTCACTGGTCCTAAAACTTTGCTGAGAACTCACGTTTCCATTGTAGGAGTCGCAAGAGCCTTGTCTGGGGGCCGCGGTCTGCAGAGCGGAGCGGAGTCTTCGTGGGGCTGAGTGCCTCTGTCTTTAAAGCCAGCAGCCACAGAGCAGGCTGAAGTCTTGTTCTCTCTCCTGCCAGGTGATGTTCACGGAGGAGGATGTCAAGTTCTACCTGGCTGAGCTGGCCTTGGCTTTAGACCACCTGCACAGTCTGGGCATCATCTACAGAGACCTGAAGCCAGAAAAGTGAGTGAGAACAAGGCAGGGCAGGGCCCTCTTGCTGCTCACGTCGCCTTGTCCCTGTACTTAATTCCCCAGTGAGGGCATAGCCTGGGGACATTCCGGTGCTAGCACCCCACAGGCAGGGATTCCACCTGCCCGCCCCTGGAAAGGTGCCCAGACATAGGTGTGGCTTGAGCTGATTTGTGTGGGATGGTCCCAGCCCATTCTCAACCTGACCCTCGTAACACCCCCCAAGGGAGGCAGGGCCGGGCCTGCATCCCTGTGGTCCAGAGGAGGCTGGGCAGGTAGTGGAGGCCGGGCAGGTAGTGGAGGCTGGGCAGGTAGGGAGGCTGGGCAGGTAGTGGAGGCTGGGCAGGTAGTGGAGGCTGGGCAGGTAGGGAGGCTGGGCAGGTGGGGAGGCTGGGCAGGTAGTAGAGGCTGGGTAGGTAGGGAGGCTGGGCAGGTGGGGAGGCTGGGCAGGTAGGGAGGCTGGGCAGGTAGGCAGCCCACCATTCCTCCTCCCACACCCCCTGCCCTCCCTCCTTAGGTGGGATCCATCCTGCACTGGGAATGTCTCACACGCCACCTCCTCACTAGTGTGTGTCTTCTGTGCCGGTCTCTTCCCCGTCACCACCTCCACCTTGGAAAGCCCTTTCAGCTGTCTCGACAGGCCCATTTCTAGGTGACGAGTCAGATGAGCCTTTCTGAGTTTTTCTAAAAGACAGTGGCACCAGATTCCCAGCCCAAATTCCGATAAGATTTGTGTATCTTTGGCAGTGATCATCTGTAATATTATTTCTAGGATATTTTGCTAATCCAGTCTAAATCTTTTTTTAAAAGTCCCTCCAAATAATAATGTTCTTATTTCAGGTTTTTTTCCTGCTGTTTTCTGTGTAGAGCTGGCACAAACTAGGAGGGATCCACTTGAAAAGGAAGGATCTCGAGGATGCTATTTTAAGTTCATTTGGTTGACCTGACAGTGGTCCCTGCAGCAAAGTTGATGATTTTCTCCCTCTGGCCTGTGACGTGGTTGATAACAGCCCCCTGTCCCCCTATAGACTGAGGTCCGTGCCTGTCCCTGGATATGTGGGGCCTGGTGGGGCCCCAAGGCTTGGAGCACAAGGCAGCCCAGGCCCTGAGGGCACAGGAAGTAGATCCCAGCCCTTGTTCCTGGTCCCTCACTTCTTTACCTGCAGGGAACTGAGAAAAATGCAAACGCTGCTCTGAGAAGCGGCAGTCGTTTAAGGGAAATGCCTGGGTTTGCCTAGAGACCAGGAACGTTGAAAACGTCCCTGATGCAAAGCGTATTTGCCTGCGACCAGAGGGAAGTGCTCCCCACGCACAGCTTCAGCTTAACCACCAGCTGGGTACAGCATCACTGGCTGCACGTGTAAATGATGTTTAAATAACCGTGAAAGGCTCTCTCCTGAGTATCCCCATAAGAGCCACGTCCTGCAAACACAGCATCGCCTCCGGAAAACGGGCGCTGAGGCCACTGTCACGGCCAGCTCTGCTGACCTGCTCGCCTCTGCTGTGAGCTCTGCCCCATGAAGGCAGCACCCCGATTCTCCCTCTAGTTAAAGGTCAAAGGGATCTTTATAGTTAAAAATAGTAATATGTAATTGCAGGATTGAAGAGAAAGGATTTTTTTCCCATTAGAATTAGTAGGGAATTAATCATGAAAGTTGCTCACTTCTGGGCAAAGATTAAGTATAACTGAAAAGCAAAGATAAGAATATTTGCTTCTTTCATTGTAAATTGTCATCTTAATTATACACTGCAACTTTTTCCTTCCCATTTCCATAAAATAGTAGGTATGATTTTTATTCCCATGGCAGCTTTTTTAAAATTGTGGTAAGATAAACATGACATAAAATTTACCACCTTGACTGTTTTCAAGTGCACCGTTCAGTCATGTTAAGAGCATTCACACCCTTTGTGCAGTCGTCTCCACCATCCATCTCCCAGACTTCTTTCATCCTGCAAAATTGACACCCTGTCCCCATGATACCCCACCGCCCTCCCCCTGCCTCTGGCACCCTCCCTTCTATTTTCTGTCTCTGTGGATCTGACTGCTCTAGGGACCGCGTGTAAGTGGGATCACACAGTATTTGTCCTTTTGTGGCTGGCTTATTGCCCTCTGCGTGGTCTCCTCGAGGTCCCTCCATGTGGTAGCCTGTGTCAGAACTTCCTTCCTTTCCCAGATGTGTTTAAGGTACCACATATTAATCCTCACAGCCCACGTCCTGGTCTCTTTAGATCCGGGCCGGTGCCCCCCAGGAGCTGGTGGAACAGAGTTTAATTACAGCAAAGAAAGAAACAGGGCCTGTGGGCTGATGGGCTGGAGAAGGGCCTCGTGGAAGGCTTGCCTGCGTCCATCCCCTCAGACGTTCCCTCCGCCCTCCCGTGGGCATCAGCCTCGCCGTACTCCAGAGAGCTGGGAGCAACAGGACAGCGCTCCCCGTGGGGCATCTGGACGTCAGATGCCAGCACGCCGAGAGCTTGGCCCAGGGCACTAGGAGGGACCCCCATGGGACGGGCTCCCGCAACATGGCTCCCGGGGGCTGAGGCCTGAGGTGTCGCAGACGCCCCCGGAGGTCGCGGTGGTCCCCAGGCTCAGGCGGGGCTCGTGGAGGAGTCTGGCCAGAAGAGCGGGCTCTAGCCATCGAGAGCCCGCCTGGGTTCAGGAAGTCCCCTCTGAGCAGCTCTGCGTCTGCACGAGCCAGGGCACTTGCAGACCCTTTCAGGCCCATTCATGCAGGACAGACAGACTGGGGGGTCCCCAGACCTTCCCCTGGGCTTGAGAGGGTCTCACACCTGCAGTCCCCAGCGTGAGCCTGCTGAGCCAGGCACAAGAACATGGGGGTGCCCTTTGCCCCCCACACACCACGGATGTGCCTGTGCTCCTGACCCAGCAGAAGCTGCCGACTAGGGAAGCAGTGGTCTGAGGGCCACGTCTGCGAACAGCAGGTGACCTGCCGCCCCCCAGCCAGCGTGGAGACTGCTGCCCAAGGGCCTGGGCGGCTCCCCTGGGGTCTCCGTGGCCTCCCGTGTGTCTCGTCTCTTTTAAAGCATCTGCTTCCCTCCCCTTTCTTTCAGCATCCTCCTGGACGAAGAGGGGCATATTAAGATCACAGGTTTGTAAAATTCCACCCGCCACCGACCGGTGACGTCGCCCTGGCGGCCCCGGTGCCTGGGGGCCGACCCGGAGCTCAAGCCCTCTCTCTCATCACACCAGCGTGTGCACACGGGGCTTCCTTCCCCATGGCCATGGCTTAGTTCTGTTGGTGTGTGTCTTCCCGGGGGTGCTCACGCTTCCCAGGTCGGCCCTCCTTCCTTCTCTCCCTCTGACTTAAGACCCTTCTAGCGCCTTCCTGCTGACTCTCAGCGTCACCGGATGTTTTGTCCAAGAATCTCATCTTAGCATGTCTGCGGGGCCAATCTCCCCACGGAAACCTCAAACCCCTCCCACTGCCATCGGTTCAGCCAGAACGAGCACCGCCCCCCCTTGTTCCGTGACACCCGCTTGTGCTAGTTTCCTCTCGCTGTGTCACAATTACCAACCTCGGTGGCTCAAAACAGCATCAGCTCATCATCTTAACAGCCCTGGTGGCCACAAGTCCAAAACAGGTCTCACAGGGCTAAGACCAAAAGGGGTGCACTCCTTTGTGGAGGCTCCAGGGAGGATGGTCCTGTCGCCTCTCCAGCTGCCCACTTCCCTGGGCTCACGGCCCCATCCTTTTCCTTCAGAGCCAGGGGGCAGCACCCGTCTCTCTCTGACTCTGGCCTCTGCCCCCAAGTCCACATAAGGACCTTGTACTTACTGTGCGTCATCCTGGCGCCCCGGGATAACCTCCCTTCTCGAGATACAGCAGGGCCCCCTCTGCCAGGTAAGGTGACCTATTCATAGGTTCCAGGGCTGGGGCGTGGACGTCTCTGGGGGCCATTCCGCTGGCCCCCCGCTGGCCGGGTCCTGGCCTGGTCTTCACTCACATCCGCTCCCCGTGTCCACCAGCGGGCTGTCCCTGCGCAAATGCTCCCCCCTCACCTCCAGTGGCAGCTGTCTCTGCTTAGGTGGGACACCTGCTCTACCCCCGTTCTGTCTTCAGAGCCTCCTGCCCTCTGCACCTTAGCCCCACAACATCTGGTCTCCCTGCTGCCTGTTCCCTTCTCTGGGCTGGTTCAGCCCGTTCTTCATGGACCCCCAGTCCCAGCAGAGTGCGCAGAGCAATTGACAGTTACTGCTTGTTAATGTCAAACAGTGAGACTTCTTAAATTTCTCATGAATTATGCACAAGAACATGGCACTCATCGGAAAGACCCTTTTAGACGGCGACCTCCTGGCAGGGGCTGCACAGGTCCAAGGGCATCCGCAGTGTCTGCTGGTGGGACCTGCCCCCCGCCATGAGTCCAGTTTGACCTGCTGGGGCCTTCTGTGCCTTTCCACGTGTAGAACAGCAGAAGAAATTAACCCTTAACAAGCTGAGAAAGTAAACCTGACTTGACTTCTGCAACTGGTTAAGGCAGTTCAAAAGTGCCCGCCTGGCATTTCGTGGAGATTGAAGGTTCTGCTAGCACTTGACCAGTTTTCTCTGCTGAGTGAGGAACTGCACGTGTATTATATAAATCTCACGTGTACAGAGGTAGCTGGAATAAGTATGAGCTACCACGTTAAATTTATGTGTCATACAATAGAGTTTTGGCTTCCTCTGTTTTAGTCATTGTGGTCAAACAAGCCCCGAGACTCTGATGTGCCGAGTGAGTCACTTCGGCATTGAGGGAGCAGCCCGACGCGGGTGCTGGAGACTCTCACTTAGCCGTGAGCTCACTTGGTCCTCACGTGGCCCCGGGAAGAAGGGATGTCAACCTTAAACTCACAGATGGTGAATGTGGAGGGCTCTGTAATCTTAGAACCAGCGTGTTCACTGCGTCCTTCATCCACTGGGTGCAGTAACACGGGCACTGGAGGACGGCGGCCTTGGCGGAAGGTTTTGTGGACAAGGTCCAGGGGAGGCTACCCCATGGCAAATGCTCTGAAGCCCCGCCCACCTTGTCTGCCTTCCCCTTCGTGCCTCACCAGCCGGGGACCTCCTTCCCGAGTGGCCTCCTGCTCGTAACCCCTTTCCCGCCCTCTCCTTCAGAACAAGCGCCGTCTTCCTGCCCTTCCATCGGAGTAGCCCCGCAGGCCTCTCCGCTGGGGCCGCTGACGTCCAGGGTGTCCTGCTAAAAACAGGCTCCCAGGGAATTGGTGTCGGGCGTCAGGAGTGCAGTTTCTGGGCGCCCTCGGGAGCACTCCTGAACGTGTGGGTCCCTACAGACGCTGACCGGGAGGTGTTGGGTTTGGTTCAGCTTCTGTGGGCAGCTTGGCCCCAAGAGGACAGCAGCGGGAGGTGGGCCCGCCGGGCAGCCAGGGCTCCAGGTGCTGCCCGGAGACTGAGCGCTGTCTGCTCTTTCTCTTTTAGACTTCGGGCTGAGTAAGGAGGCCATCGACCACGACAAGAGAGCCTATTCGTTCTGCGGGACGATCGAGTACATGGCGCCCGAGGTGGTGAACCGGCGGGGCCACACGCAGAGCGCAGACTGGTGGTCCTTTGGCGTGCTCATGGTATGGCGTGCTCGTGGTATGGTATGGCGTGCTCGTGGTATGGTATGACGTGCTCGTGGTATGGTATGGCGTGCTCGTGGTATGGCGTGCTCGTGGTACAGTATGGCGTGCTCGTGGTATGGTGTGCTCGTGGTATGGCATGCTCGTGGTGTGGTATGGCATGCTCGTGGTATGTATGGCGTGCTCATGGTATGATGTGGCGTGCTTGTGGTATGGCATGCTCGTGGCACGGCATGCTTGGGATATGATGTGCTCATGGTAATATGTGATCATGGCTTGACGTGCTTGCGGTGTGGCTTCTGCTGTCCCCAAGGTGCCCGCATGGCTATCCCCTGAGCGCCCGCCCGTCCCTGGGGTTCGGAGATCCAGGAGTGACCCGAGGAAAACAGTGCCCGTTGTGTGACTGAGGACAAGGGGGGCCACCGATTCCTGACCCTAGCATTTCCTGGCACCCTCCTCTCTGTTTCCCCCCCCCCCCA
>NW_006769874.1:768312-772317 GCF_000442215.2 Lipotes vexillifer | reverse complement strand
CCCCCCCCCCCCAGAGACTCCCACCATCAGGAAACAGAGCTGGGATTCAAGTTAGGATGCAAATGTGTTAAGAGTCAAACCTTTATCCTTAATGCTCCTACGGGTTTAGCATGAGGATTTGAAGGGATGCAGCTATCTCCAGATTAAAGATATTTTTCTTATTTCAAACACAGAATCCCTCCACTTAGTCATCAAAATCACCATGAACCAAAATACACGTAGAGTGAAGCATTTTTACATCTGCATCTAGAAATTTGGATTTGCTTTGGGTCGTGTGTTCGCAGACAGAGCGCGCAGCAGACGCCGTCCAGCCAGGGCGGGGTCTGCAGTCACAAGAGAAGCGGCTCGGCCGCCGTCCCCCAGCCTCACGCGGCCCTTCCTCCCCTCCCTTGCCCCTCCTCCCACCCGACCCCGCAGCCGGGCCCGCCGGGCCCTCAGCGTGGACCAGACTTCCAAGGCTGTGAGTCTGACATTGGATGGGAGTAGCATCGTGGCCTTCCCGGCTTGTCAGCCCCCTCCTTGTGCATTCCACAAGTGAGGAAACTGAGGCGACGGGAGTTTCCGTAGATCCGTCGCTTGGCCAGCACTGGCAGAGCCTCCTTCCCACATGCATGCCTCTTGCCCCAGCCCCGGGACCTCTGGGCTGGGTCCTGCTCACGGTGCAGGGCATCAGCTGGGTGCCCCTAGGCTGGTACCCAGGAGGCCACGCTCAGTCTCTCGGTTCTGGTCCCCGGCCCCGCGGGCTCGGAAGCGCTGGCTGTGTTGGATTTGTCGGCACGGACGGCTGACCCCTGTCTTTTGGGGGCAGACATGTCAAACCAGCTCGGGAGGCAGTTCCCACGGCTCCGGCCGGGATGCCAGCTCACGGGCGTACAGTAGGTGACGTCACACCAACGCGGGGCAGTGCCCCCGTCTCCAGGGTCAGTGCGTTCTCCCCCCATCAGCCACCTACGAGGGAAGTCAGGCTGTAATGAGAAGACTGCTCCCAAGACAGAATCACAACAAATTAAGCACATTAATACAGGCAAGTGATAGGCCCAAGCTCATGACCTGACAAGGGCTCCGTGAGCGTCAGCTGCCCGGGCACTGGTGACGCTTGCTGTGTTCGTGGTTATGCAGACCTTGAATAGCCTCTGCTGGGGTGCAGTCCCTCCACGCCAGAAGCCACGGGGACGTCCCGCTCCGCTTACCTTCCCACCGATCACCTCTCTTTAGATATGTTGGTGAGACCATCAGGGTAGCCTTTCCCTCTGCAGGGTAACTTTGCGTCCTCGGCTCTGCTCCTGTCCACGTGGGTGCTTCCCTGCTACCCTGTCTGGAGGGTGTGTAGTGGGGGGCGGGCATGGGGGCCCCGGCACCCTCGCTGCGGATTTTACCGGAAGTTTGATGTTGTCTTCCTGACACCGGATCCCAGGTCCGAGGTTAAAGCTCTGCCTCTTTGGGAGTGATTCCAATTCTTAAGCCCGCATCCGCCTGAGAAGCACGTTCCTCTGGAGGGTGGGGTGGGCTCCCGGAGGGAGACCACAGGCTTCATCCTGTCCCTGGATCCCAGGGATACTCGCGAAGCCCTTAAAGATGTAGGCTGGGGGCTTCCCTGGTGGCGCAGTGGTTGGGAGTCCGCCTGCCGATGCGGGGGACACGGGTTCGTGCCCCGGTCCGGGAAGATCCCACATGCCGCGGAGCGGCTGGGCCCGTGAGCCATGGCCGCTGAGCCTGCGCGTCCGGAGCCTGTGCTCCGCAGCGGGAGAGGCCACAGCAGTGAGAGGCCCGCGTACCGCAAAAAAAAAAAAGATGTAGGCTGGGCTCATGAGTGACCATTCAGCGGTTCTCCAGGGAACCCTTGCCCGATGCTCTGAAGTCACAGAATGCCACGTGTATCTCTGTGGATTTGATATTTAAAAGAGCAGGAGGCCGGCCCGAGCCTGGAGAGGAGGACTGTCTTACTGGCCAGCACAGCAGAGAAAACTGCAACTAAAACCCACACACACATCAAAGCCACCTGGAGTTAGTTTTGTGAGGTTTCTGGGGGAGAGGGGAGTGGGAATATGCCATCCCCCTCGTCTGCTTCTAGATATATTAATAAAATCTATCCCATAAGTATACAATATGCCTTTTTTACTTTTTTCTGGTCAAAATCATTGCATGTTAAAGAAATAAATGGAGAGGCTGAAAGGAAATAAAAGGGGCAGTGAGGACATAAAAAGAAAGATGGAAAGAAAAACAACTGAGAGAGAAGAGAAGTCAAAGGTAGCGAAGGAGGGGCTTCCCTGGCGGCGCAGTGGTTGAGAGTCCGCCTGCCGATGCAGGGGACACGGGTTCGTGCCCCGGTCCGGGAAGATCCCACGTGCCGCGGAGCGGCTGGGCCCGTGAGCCATGGCCGCTGAGCCTGCGCGTCCGGAGCCTGTGCTCCGCAACGGGAGAGGCCACGGCAGTGAGAGGCCCGCGTACGGCAAAAAAATAAATAAAAAGGTAGCGAAGGAGGAGGGACAAGCAAGGGAGGAGGAAAGTGACCTGCTCTGAGCTGATGCCCCCAGTGAGGCTTCTCCCCACTTGTTTCCTCCACGTCTTCCCCAAGCTCCCCACACTCACTTCTGGGACCTCTTCTGGTTCCCCACCTGCCGATGGCTGGTGCTTTGCCGCGTCGCTCTTACGGGCCCTGTCATCTTGTGTTGTGAACACGCGTCTCTGTGAGGGTCTCTCGGGCACAGGGCGTGACCTTCACGCATCCCTAGCGCAGGTGGCGGTGCCCGTGCCCAGGAAGGTCTGTGCCCCGAGGGTCCACAGGCAGTGAGAGCAGAGCGGGCCTGGGCTCCCCGGGCCCCTGCCCGCATGAGACAGGAAACGCCCCTGGACTTTGGAGAAGGTGACCAGAGAGGTTGGCCCCTCGCCACTTCCAGGAGAGGCCCGGCCTCTGCTGTCTGCCACAGTCCACACGCCAGGAACAGTCCCGCCACCTTGCTCTCGGGCACAGAACATTCCTCCCTGAATTGCTCACTCCTTTGACAGACTCGTCCCCTCCACATTCGGTGTCTCGTAACAGCTGGGGAGGTGGGTCACGGGAGCCTGAAGGAGGAGGGTCGTCACGGTGATTAGTCTGCAGGGCACTCAGGGTCCGCAGAGCACCCTCCCGTTCGATCTGGACCCGGAGCGCTCTCTCCCCACCCCTGTCCTCCCCTCCTCGCTCAGCACCTCCACGGCACCCTCCAGAGAAGGTCGGGTCCTCAGTCGACCCCGTGGAAGGTGTGTGGCCATGGGCTGCAGGCCCCCATCCCCCTCTGCATGGCACTGAGCACCTTCTCACGGCCGTAGAGCTGAAGCATTTACTGTGTCCATCATCCATTCAGTCTCCCCGCTGAATGCCAAGGTCCACAATGCCGTTCTGTTCGCTGATGTACACCAAGCATGTAGGCCAGCGCCTGCACTTAACTGACCAGATTTTGAGTGGGTACGTGAACTTGGGCTGCATTTTGCCTGTTTGGGTCTCGCCACTGTGAAGTTCGTTTGCTCTGAACTCATGTTCTGTTCTGTGTTGGTCTGCAGTTCGAGATGCTCACGGGGTCACTGCCATTCCAGGGGAAGGACAGGAAGGAGACCATGGCCCTCATCCTCAAGTGAGTAAAACACCCACCTTGGGACCCACCCCAATACGTGTTAGCACCTTCTGATATCAAGAGCTTCGGTCTTCAAAACCGGGACTGTTCAGTAGGCAATAACGGTAATGAGCATTCTTGGCATTTTCATGTCAGTGGGTGAAGCCAGTGGCATCTCTCAGTGATTCTGATGAAATCTCCTACCAAAGATAAAGTTTTCCATCAGTAAAAATCATCTAAGTTGTCCAACGGCAAGGTCTTTAGACATGATGGTTGGTGACCTTCAAAAGTGCAGGTTCGGGGGCAGAGGGCCGCAGGGGCTCCTGAGAGAGCCTTCCCTCCTCTGCCTGTTGACCCGTTCGTGCACGTGCCTGAGCTCTCCTGCCTGACATCAGCAGGGATCATACGGCCCGAT
>NW_006769874.1:759858-767792 GCF_000442215.2 Lipotes vexillifer | reverse complement strand
CAGGAATCATACGGCCCGAATCACTGAGTACGAACATAATTTTCTCCTTAATTCTCATGAAGAATCTTTTAACACAAAAATGGGTTTTGCTCTTAGAACCCTAGAAAGAAGTCTAAACCCAGAGCCAGTCTTGCTGTAATAGCTTTTAAAACACAAACAAAAGAAAAAACAAACAAACAAAACACATCATTTTATTTTTTTGGCCGTGCTGCGCAGCATGCGGGATTTTAGTTCCCTGAGCAGGGATCGAACCCATGCCACCTGCAGTGGAAGTGCAGAGCCCTAACCACTGGACAGCCAGGGAAGTCCCTTGCTGTAACATCTTCATCAGAGCAGGCTTCCTCTGAGCGAGATGTCAGAGGGCAAACTCTGGGAGAGAAGCTGACGGAGGGCGGACGCGGTGAGGAGGTGGCCCTGGAATCAGACAGGCTCCAAATTACTGTCTCCCTGCTCAGTGAGAGGCTGGGCCCACCGCACCTGCAGGAGAATCCATGAAGGTGCTTGGCCTCACGACCAGCTCTCGAACTCTGCTTGCAGGTGGACACGCAACGTTTATAAAACCAGGAGGCACCTGCAAAGCTTACGGTTTTGTAGATACATCGTTATATAAAACAGAAGGAGAGCAGTTCGTGGAAGACACCCCGTAGAGAGGATGTAAACCGTGTTTCCCTGTATCACGTGACCTTACACTATGGATGACATGCGTAGCTACAGTCTACTATGTTGTTGTTGTTGTTTTTTTTGATGGCCTCTGTTCCTTTTAATTTTAAGAGGGAACAAGACCTTTTTTTCTAAAGCAAGAATAATTCCCTCCAGCAAATCCCAGGTGTGAACTTGTAACCTGTCGTTGGCAGTGACAGCATTTCTGAAGGGGCAGCAGCAAACTGTGGACATGTGGTTCCCAAAGCGAGGTCCTGCAAGGCCCTCCTTTCCCAGGTGTTGCCACAGACCACACCAGAGGCAGAGGAGAGAATCCAGCTGTCTCCTCAAGCCGAGAGTCCTAAAATGTCAACCATGCTGGCATCTCTCCAAAGCCTTTTTTGTTCTTGTCTTGGAGACCATAGTTAATTTCCATTTAAAATGTTCGTGGGATCATTCTTGTTTATTTTTAGTGGCCTTGTTAGTTTTAGTGAATCATTATATAGCTGTTGTAAACAGCTGCTCTGGGTCACGTGGATGTGATTGGATTTGTCTGTGAATGCTGACTGCAGAACTGCAGAGCCCTGAAGAAAACCCTGCTCCCTTTGGGGCTCATCCTTCTTACCCGAAAATACGACTGTGCCTTTCAGAGCCAAGCTGGGCATGCCGCAGTTCCTCAGCGTGGAGGCTCAGAGTCTTCTGAGAGCCCTCTTCAAACGGAACCCCTGCAACCGGCTGGGTAAGACTCCCTGAGCCCCCCGGGCCCGCCCCGGGCCGCCCACATGCTCACACTCTGCTCTGGTCTGGCCCCGCATTTCACCACGTTCTCTGACAGCAAAAGGCACTGACGCAGGGGTGGAAGTTCTGTCACGTGTTGTCCGAGCTCTGAGGATTTCAAAAACACACGGTCGCTGCCCAAGTATTGCTAGCTAACAGTCACCGTTTTTACACAAAATGGTGGCACTTCAGAACTCCGTAAACTAGAGACAGAACCCTGGAAAAGCCACCCCATCTAATTTGTCTTTGAATGTTACAGAGAGATCATAATGGTTTGCCCAGTTCTGATTTGGATCATGAATTAATTGATTACTTTTCGTTAATGTCTCCATCAGTTCAAGAGAGACACTGAAATAATCTCTGCTAGTCTAAGGCCAACTTGTTGTTCAGCTCAGCAGATCTTAACCCGATTTAGAACACACCTGCCTCAGAATCCAGTTTGCAGGGCTGTGAAACATCAAAGTGCACGTAAACATCTTTTGCACATCATTTCTGCCCCTGTCTGAACCCCTGAGACTGCCCAGTCTAGAGCCGCACCCCCATCTGGTATCATCAATCTTTTAATGTTTGATCCCAACAATTACTTTGGGTTAATTACCCCTTTATTTTGATTCTGTGACTCCTTCCTGGTGCTCTACCCAGGTACACAGCCTCTCACATTCCTCTGCCGATTGGTTCTTTCACAAACCAGGTAAATAAGTCATTTCTCTTCCTGAGCCTCTGGTTCCTCTCGGGATGACAATGATACACATGGAATTCTGCACTAGTAAAATTATTATCTCATTCAAATCCTCACAATACTACAAAGTAGATAAAAGGAGAAATGTTAGATTCACTTATGAAAAGAGGTATATCCCTAAGAATTGCTTTTAGCTGCAAAGTAAAGAACTCTTAAATAATTTAAAATTATTTAACCCAGCTAATTTAATGTTTCAAACTGCAGTGTATTCTTCTCACATTACAAGCTGTGTTGCAGTAGAGGGTTGTAAGCATTGGCTGGGCAGCTGAACTATTGCTCTCAAAAGCCCGGATAGGTCTGTCTTCTTAGTTTACCAGCCTTAGTGTATTGCGTTTTCATCCTCACACATGGTACCTTATGATCACAAAATAGCTGCTGCAGCTCCAGGCATCACATTCATGTTGAAGGGAGCACAAGGTGGCTCCTGACCAGAGCTTCCCAGCTCTGTGGGCACAGGGTCCCACATGTATCCCCCACCCCCCCAGGATCCCGGGGCCCCGCCTCACCTCATCATGCATCCTAGGAAACCGGCCGCATCATAGCTCATCTTCTGGTCCCTGTGGTTGACAGACTGTGCAGGTCTGGGGCACCACGTCCCTCTGGTGTTTCAGAAATGCCTGCTTTTTAGGCAACTGGGGGAATATTGGGGTTCCGTACTGATGGTCTCAGGCTGACCACCCACCTTTGGGAGGTAACTAATTAAAAAAGAGTTCCCCCCCCCCCAGTTTGACTGTTCTCTGATGGGAGTGATGGAGAATGGCTCGGTGTTTCGTGTAAAATAGGATATGGGGGTCTCTCACCCTCCGCCCTCCTTTTCTCTCCAAGTCTCAACCCTCACCCTCCCTCGAACTATCATGATTCTCACAACTTGATTCTTTTTTACTTCTCCCTTCGCCTGTAGAGAACTCCCTGAAATTTCACTGTAATTGGATTTAATGAATTGTGTGAAAATCTCAACTTGTTTTCATTTTATATGGAATTTTCTTTCTGTGGAAGAATTGGACAAAAAATATCAAGATTTAGAAAAACACAAGGAAGATAATACATAAAATCACAGTCTTGAGGAATAAAATGGTGTATTTATCAGACCCAAACACGAGGTGAGGGTCTCAATTTTTACCTAAAGGCCTCCCTATGTCATAAAGCGGCTAGCCAGAGCAATTTTTTTCTTGGATCATGAATTAATTGATTACTTGCTATACTTTTTACTTGATTACTTGCTATACTTTTTAACCAGTGAGTGCCTGTACAGTTCTTTGTGATATCTTATCCCCCTCCTGTCTTTTCCAATTGTGGTAAAATACACATAGCAAAAAGTATATCGTCTTAACCATTTTTTAAGGGCACAGTTCAGTAGTCAAGTACATTTGCAGTGTTGGGCAGCGTCAACACCTTGCATCCACAGAACTCTTTTCATCTTGCAAAACTGAAGCTCTGTCCCCATGAAACAAGAAACCCCCATTCGCACTCCCCCCCAGCCCCTGGCACCCACCCTTCTGCTTTCTGTCTCTGTGTTTTGACTCCCCTTGGGGCCTCATGTCGGTGGAAGCATACAGAATTTGGTTTTTCGTGTCTGGCTTATTTCACTTAGCATAATGGCCACAAGATTTATCCGTATCTTAGTATATGCCAGAATTTCCCTGATTTTTAAGTTGAATAATGTTCCGTGGAACAGATGTACCGCACTGTGCTCATCCGTCCTCCATCCGTGGACATTTGGGTTGACCCACCTTTTGGCTGTTGTAAATAACGCTGCTACGAACATGGGTGTGCAAATAACTCTTCAAGACCCTGAGCTCCAGAAGGGGGAATTCCTGGGTCCGATGGTAAATTCTATTCTTAGTTTATTGAGGAGCCACCTGACCATCTTCCACAGTGGCTGTGCCCTCTTCCTAACTGTACAAGCGTTCTGGAGCATTTTAGCCTCTCAGTCCGGCATGGCGGCCCGTGTCTGGAACCGTCCATTGTGCTGAGGTGTGAGGACAGAGGAGCCCTCGGCAGGGGGTGCTTTTGCCCCAGTCTTTCCATACGTCAGTTGAAAATGTCTGTCAAAGTAAAGCACATACTCTTCATCCAAGTAATTCCACTTCTGGGATGTTTCCTAGGACGTAGTCGCACAAGTACCCAGAGACATGTGGGATGTTGTTAGCGCAGGAAGGAGGGGAAGAAAGGAGCCCGCGTTCCCACCACCGACGGACGGTTCAGGGAAGCGGGGTCCGTCTACCCGGGAGGTGAGGCAGGTCTGCACCACTGGCTCGGAGATGCGTCTCAGCCAGAAATGAAGAGTTAAGGAAAAATGGCAAATGTCCAGAATAATCCTAGTTTTAGAAGAGAGGGAGGGAGGTGAGCAAAGGAAATTTCTGGAAACACACAAGTAGCTGTTAGCAGTGAGTGTGGAGGGCCGGGTGGGGAGGTGAGTTTTTCCTGTCACCCCAGACATGTCAATAGTTTGATTCTTTAATCAATAACACACACTCGTTTTATGATGAAAAGCCTAGTTTTTTAAAATTTGGTTTTGAGAGAAACACGGGATATTCAGAGACTTCTGTGTGGTGCAGGAACCCATTCTTGGCCTCGGAGCTGCCCAGACGGGCAGATGGCAAGAGTGTGGACTCGTCGGGGGCTTGGGGCCTGGCCTGCCTTCCTGTCGGCAGATACTAAGGGCCCTTTAATTAGGAAGGAGGGGGACGATGTGTATGCGACCCAGAAACACACGCACCTTCACCGGTTCCCTGATACTTTCCAGGCTCTGGCGCTGGGGAAACAGTGGAGCAAAACTGCGGCCCTCGTTCTCATGGGGCCTCTAGGATGGTAAAAGATGGGGCACACAAACACCCCTGGGCTGCCATGAGAAAGAGTGGGGGGAGACCTCAAGGGACAGGAGCCGGGGGGCTGCTGGAACGTGGAGGGAGCACAGACGTGAGCCGGGGAGGAAGCTAGGGAGGAGCCCTGAGTGGCAACACCAAGCAGAGGGGCGGGGATCCACCCCCCACCCCCGAGCAGTTACTTGCTGGGTGACCTTGAGCAGATGGCTGCCTCTCTCTGTGCCTGCTTTCCCGCCCTGTGAACCGAGGGTGATAGCAGAACCTCTTCAGAGGGTTGTTAGGAAGACATAAGGAGCTGGACCAGTGCCTGACACGTAGGAAACACTCTAGTGTGTTTGACAAATAAATGCATAAAAAAGCAGAGATAGGACTTCCCTGGTGGCGCAGTGGTTGAGAGTCCGCCTGCCGATGCAGGGGACGCGGGTTCGTGCCCCGGTCCGCGAAGATCCCACATGCCGCGGAGCGGCTGGGCCTGTGAGCCATGGCCGCTGAGCCTGGGCGTCCGGAGGAGCCTGTGCTCCGCAACGGGAGAGGCCACAACAGTGAGAGGCCGGCGTACCGCAAAAAAAAAAAAAAGATACTAGCCCAGTGGAGCCCACAGAAGCATGGAAAATGGCCCATCCACGGCCAAAGATTGCCCTTCAGATAATTTCTAAAGTGAATTATCATAAAGCTTTCCAGGAGTTATGGACCATCCTGCAGCAGTATTTCATATCCTAGGATGTCCAGACTCACATAAAAAGAAATTATAGTTGGAATTATTACTCACCCAACTTGACCCGAGTCAGCTACTAAATTTAATTGCCTGAAAATCTTTAGCCTTAAGGTGGAAATTATGTTGAGTAGATTCATCTTGGTCTGCACAGGGAGCTAGACTAGGAGGCTGGGACTCTTCCCCTTCTGATTGCCTTGAGCCTTGTTCTTGACTCCCCCCCAGAAAGTCCACTGGCCATTTGGGGAGTTCGTCAGTATCAGAAGGCCTCACCCAAACCCCGGTTCCTCACGTAGATCTGTGGTTTAACCACATTACCTTCAAATCAGCCCAGATCTCTGTCTTTGACACTTGAACTGTTGAAGAGACGTGTCTGTCCAAATTTCCCCTCTTGATCAGGACAGCGGTCATATTGGATCCGGGGCCACCCTGCCCCACTGTGACCTCATCCTCACTAATCACGTCTGCGACGACCTCATTTCCAAGTAAAGTCACATGCTGAGGTTCTGGGGTTGGGACTTCACCGTCTGAATTTGGAGGATCACAGTTCAGCACCTCCGAGAGGGTGTCCATAGCATTTGCAGTGGAAGAAACGGCAGAGGTTCTTCTGGTTGATGTCACACGCTTGGCAGGTGACGAGACCGAGGTCCTCGCCCCAGATCACCTGCCCAAGGCGGCATGGCTGCCGAGTCTAGAGCTGGCGTTTCCCCCCCATTGTCCCCTTAAGGTGCATTGCCCTCACCCAAAGAGTCCGCGTCTAAGTCTCCAGCCCACCGCTGACTGCAGTGTGCACTGCTCAGTGAGGTGCCCCATGCACCTGTGGCAGGTGCTGGTGACACAGGTAGAGGATGCTGCCGCGTGGGAAACCCAGTCGTGTGGGCAAAGAGGCCAGAAATCTCGGGTAGAGATCCCCCTGCCTTTCCCCTGCAGACCTAAGACACCTGAGGAGCCAGCCAGAGGGAGCCCCCTCCTCCGGGCAGGACGCCGGGGCTGAGGGGTGGGGGCAGAGCCAGGGCGGTGCTGGAGGGACAGACAGATGGAGAAGACAGACAGGCCGCCACCCAGGCCGGGCCTGGCAGGGCTGGGCGGTCAGTGGAGGGGAGGGAGGGATCGGGTGGTTCTCCGTGCCGTGAGTGGAGAGATTTTACTCTTGTCAAAAATGGAGTCAAATTTGAGTTTATTTCCACCACGGTGGCGTGTGGACCCGGCAGCTGGAAAACTGGATTATTTGGGTTTCGCACTTGGTGGAAGCAGGTGCAAAATGCCCGCCCAGCAGCGCTGCCCGGGACCCTTGGGCGGCATCTGCAGGCTTGTGCGTGTGCTGGGGAGGGGGCAGTGGGGGGCGTGAGCTCTGGGCCCGAGAAACGTCACAGGCGCAGTTGCAGAAGCAGAGAAGACTAGCACATGAGAGCACGCGTGCCCTCCAGGCGGCCTGGGTGGGGGCTGGGAGGGCAGGGCAGGCAGAGCGGCCTGGGACGTCCCCCGGTCGGGACCCTCGTGAGGACGCAGCAGGCGGAGCGCGGCGGTCTTGTTTCTCAGAGGATCGATCGTTCTAGTCGTGAATTACAGAAAGAGCCTCTTGGGGCGTCTCTAGCTCACTCCTGTGAGCATCTGTAACTTAAGTCCTGGACATGCTGGACTCCTGGGGGCACACGGGGCAGAGGTTAGAAAGGCGTTAGACGTGCCCGTGAGCATAAAACAGCGCAGCCGGTAAACTACCGCTGGTGACCGGAGAACATGTGTGGGCAGGGCCCGTCCACTCGCCCAGGGCTTCTGTTTTTCGTGTTTCCATTTTCCGTTCCAGACTCGATCTCCAGAGGGTGTGCTCTCCTGATCTGACTTCAAACACAGTCCGCTCTGGGCTCCAACCATCTCATTCCAGTCCCACGGGCATCGCTGTGACCTCTTGTAAAGGGCCGGCCTTTGACGGCTTGGTCAAGGCCGAGCGAACGCCCCAGCCCCTGGCTTGGAGCTGGTGGTCCCAAGCCAGCCCTGAGGGTGCTGCCGGGGCCCCGCCTCAGCCAGCAGGGTCCCAGAAGACACAATCTACGCCAAGCAAAGATTTTAAACAGTAAATGAAATTTCAAGCTGACCGACAATACTTTAAGACTCTAAAAATAATGTGTAGATGATCTATAAGTGATTGAGAAGTGAAAAAGCAGACCTGGTGTTCAAATACTGGGTGGTTGTGGACTGGCCTTTAGGAGTGTGCGGGCCCAGTACTGCACAGAGTGCAAGGGAA
>NW_006769874.1:727387-759848 GCF_000442215.2 Lipotes vexillifer | reverse complement strand
AAGAGCCCGACGTGAGTTTATTCTGAACAAGCCCAGAAGAATTAGAGAGGGACTCTGTGTGACTCTCAAAGGACAAAAACAAATATTTCAACAGAGTCACAAGGGTCCAGGGATTAAACACTTCCCAAAGCTATCTGTGGACAGGAAGATTCAAGGAAAACATTTTTGGCCAATCCCCAAACCTTTTGGGGATGATTTACTGTGAAAGTGGAAGCCCGTTGACGATTAAGCCCAGGAGGAAAGGAACGGGGTCGCCTCGTTAAAAATGTGAGGTGAAAGGGCTGCAGGTACCCAGGGCCATAGAACAGGTCCCAGCCTCGGGCACAGCGCTGCGTTTTACAGCCACGTGCCGGTGGAAGGCCGTTCCAGTGGGATGCAAAGCTACCCCTCAACCAACGCGGAGAAATCGAGACGGGGGTCCAGATACAGAGGTTCAGGAAGACAGCCCAAAAGCGATAGGAGCAAAAGTAATTAAATGTTCATACACCAGAGAATAAGCATGAATTCTTGAAGCTGCTGCCCCAGTGAACTCTTTCTGTATATTTGCCAGGCATTGGGGATCTTAATCGAGACTCGCCAAACTGCATAGAGAGAATGCTGTTCTTCCGTTCCCCGTGTTTCTGTCCACAAGTACCTGTTCTTGTCAGTTCTTCGTGAGCCCTCCTCTTGGGGACAGAGTGAGACTTGAGTGCATTTGGTGATGATCCCACAGCAAGTCAGCCGAGACTCAGAGACAGACACAGACACAATCTCTGGACTGTCCCAGCTCGGACCTCCCCTCGCTGCTGTTTGTCAAATGTATTAAACAAAAAAGAGTTGTCCGGCACAAAGTAGACTCTTTTAACATGTTTCAGGAGAGGATAAATAGAACTAGAATCCAAAATAATAACCCCATGTGCCCTAGGAAGGTTGACAAAGGCTTTAGAGAACTCTGTGCAGAAGTTCTTTCTCTTTTACGTTTTCCCCTCTTTGGAACACCTGGAATTTTTGAGTAATAACCAAAGTGTTAATTCACTCTCGAGTGTTTGTTGAGGCCTCGAAGCACGAACGTGGTGCAAAATCTCACTGCAGTGGAAGAACGAAGATGCAGATAAAAATGTTCTGAGTAGGCGCCCGAGAAAACCCAGCTGGTACTAGCAAACAACTGTAGTTACACCAACACCTGTATTTCCTTTCCGTTTTGCTTCGTTTTGATTCTTGCAGAGCGTGCTTGCAAATGATGAATGAGCATGAAATGCAGTGGGTACAAAATGCCAAGTAGATTTTTCAAAGTCACACAGTCAGTGAGTCACGGTACAGGTGCCTCTACCTGGGCTCAACGTGTAAGCACCAGTCCCCCACCTTTGACTAACCCACAGAGCTTCTGGCAACGCAACCAGCGTTCACCCAAAAGAGCGGGAAGAGGTACAAATCAGAGGCGGTTTTTCGTTTCTCTTTAATCGTCGTGGCCAGAAGGCTTTTTCAGTCCCGAGCTCTGGTCTTCATCAAAGGAGGGCTGCACGCAGGTGGGCGCGAAGCCAGACTGTTCATTCTCGACATCTTGTTCGAGCAGCTGCTTGGGCACCTGTGGGGGGCCTCTAGGTGGGGATGCCCAGGCTGAGACCAGATCTCCGCACTCAGGTCAGGGGTTTACACAGCGAGGGATGGACACGGACATCCGGAGGGTCCTCAGCATGAGGTCCTCAATAAAACTGTTTGTCTCTACTCGTAACAACACTCCTGACGCCGGACGTGTGGGGTTGTGTCCACACCAACTGATGCTCCACCTCTCTGCAGACACCGACTGTGTGTCCTACGATTCAGCTCAGTTCCGGCACTGACCACCCAGAGTTATGTCGGACCCCAGGGTCAGGGTCACTCCCACCAGACACCCCATCTCCGATGCCAGTCCCAAGTGCCAGGTTGTCCATGTGCTTCCGGCCCACCAGCTGTAAACCCAGGGCTCCCAAGACCGCCTCCTCAGCTGTGATAATTCACTAGAACAGATCACAGAACTCAGGAAAGCGCTTTAGTGAGTTACTGTTACCAATGTATTACAAAGGATGTTCTAAAAGATCAGGTGAACAGCCAGATGAAGAGGTGCATAGGGCGAGGTCCGGAAGGGTCCCCAGCCCAGCTGCTTCTGTCCCTTTGGGGTTTGGGGGGAGCCACCCTCCTGGTTGTTCACCAGCCCAGAAACTCCCCTAACCCAGGTGTTCAGGTTTTGTTGGAGGTTTCATTATGTAGGTGTGATTGATTCAATCACTGGCCATTGGCGACTGGACTCAGTCTCAGCCCTTCTCTGCTCCCTGGGGTTGGGGCGTGTGGGCGAGTTCGTCAGAGGTGGATGAAAGTTCCAAGCCTCGTCACAGGGTTGGCTCCATCTGTAGGGTCTTTCCACAAGTCACCTCATTAAGACAAATTCAGGTGTGGTTGAGAGGGGCTTATTATGAGTAACAAGAGATGCCTCTTTCACTCCAGGAGCCAGTGACCAAAGCCAGACATCAAAACAGGAGATGTGGGCTTCCCTGGTGGCGCAGTGGTTGAGAGTCCGCCTGCCGATGCAGGGGACGCGGGTCCGTGCCCCGGTCCGCGAAGATCCCACATGCTGCGGAGCGGCTGGGCCCGTGAGCCATGGCCGCTGAGCCTGCGCGTCCGGAGCCTGTGCTCCGCAACGGGAGAGGCCACAGCAGTGAGAGGCCCGTGTACCGCAAAAAAAAAAAAAAAACCCGGAGACGCTTCCATCATTCTTATCACTCAGGAAATTACGAGCGTCTTAGGAGCTCTGGCCAGGAGCCCGAGACAAAGACCAAAATATATATTTCTTATTATATCCTAATGTCTCAGGCGAAAGGCCAAATTGGATACCCACGTCGGGTGGGGTTCTGGGGTGGGGAGCGGAATCTGTCTTCCGGTTCTGCTCCTAAACTCCGGTTTGGTGCTGGGCACGTTACCCAGCCTCCTTCAGGCTGGTTCCTTATCTAGAGAGTAGGGATGGTGTCCAAGGCACTGGGTGTTGGTGGCATTTAGCGGGAGAACGCCTGTGATGTGTCTGCCCCGCGACACTTCCCCGTGTCCCTAGAGGAGGAAATTCCGGGTCTGACAGCTTCCTCCGTTCCTTGTTCGTCCATTTGCATACCAAAGTGATAATCACCAGATCACCGGAGTCCAGCATGGTGACAAGGCCAGGGGCTCTTTCCCAGGATGCTGGCCTGGCCAGGCTTCCCCAAGGAGTGGGAGCTAGCTGGGCCCTCATCCACCTAGAGGCGACCCCGATGCCACGGGCAGCTTCGCGCCTCCTTTTCTGCCCATGTTGCGGCTTCGACCAGGAAACAGGGCCAGAGATGACAACAGGAAGCGATGAGCTCACAGCGGGCTGTGTCTCCCCGGACCCCCGGCGTCCTGGGGGAGGTTCCTCCCGCTTCTCAGGCTGGACGGCGAGGCCGGGCAGGGGGCTCCGCGGTGACCACGGCGGCTCGGGGGGCCTCGCGCTGTCCTCCACACCTTCCTGCTTCCGGCCTCGCAGCCGCCTGCCTCCCTCCCGGGGATGAGGGGGGGCGGCCCAGCCTAGTGGGGCAGACGCGGGCCGAGCCTCTGAACGGGGCAGGGCTGGGCCCCAGCGCTCGGGGTGCAGAACCGGGAAGCCTGTCCCACGTGCTCCGTCACCCCTGCGTGCAGCGTCCCCTGGTGTCGCGCAGTGTCCCCTGGTGTCAGCTCTTGCTGATTTGACGCGCTTGTTAGAAGTGAGGAAGCAGAGTATCGGCACATCGTTACTGCCTGAAGCCCGCGGGTCACATCAAGGCTCACTCTGGGAGGGGTAGCTGCGGGCTTCAGCAAGTGCATGACGACGTGTGTCTACCATTAGGTGTCCGAATTCCTCTGCACGCCCTCACCCATCCCTCCTCCCTTGGGGCTCAGGATTTCACATAAGCAACAAGGCAGGGAGAGATTAGGCAGAAGCAGCCAGCAAAGCAGCACTGTTTGTACACAGTGTCCAGGTGACAAGAGACCTCTGTCTCGTGCAGGCCCAGGTGGACAGAGGCCACCTCCGTCTCTCTCCAGGTTCCCGTCCTGCTAGAAACGGCCTCTCCAGGCCCTGGCTTCCTTCCCCTTCCCTGTAAGCCCCAGAGCAGCCTTATAAGGGTCTCTGCGCTGTATTTTCCACCCTGCCCTCGCCTGCGTTTTCTCAACCTCTGGAAGGCCCGGCCTGATGCTGGCTCTAATGGAGACTGGGATGGGCCTCCACTTCCTTGCCCGGATGCCCGGGCTTCCCCACACCTGCAGCAGGAGGTTCTAGCCTGCCTGCCCCCCTCTCTGCCACCTCACCTGGTCACAGCTCTGCAGGGCTGAGTGGTGGCCTCTGCGGGCTGTGAGGGGGCAGCTGGCCGGAGAGGTCGCAGCTGGGGGCTCCTTCCCCCTGGAGGGCGTCAGGACCCCAGCCCCCTCCCTGCTGCGTCAGAAACTCGGCAGGACTGCAGTCACGGGTTTGCTCTGATGCTCACCTCTGCTCTGTGGTCACCGCAGGTGCTGGCCTGGACGGCGTAGAGGAGATGAAGCGCCACCCTTTCTTTGTCACCATCGACTGGAACGTAAGTTGCAGGCCAGGGTCCCGACTGCACAGAAAGCACAGGGAGGCGGGGCAGGGGGGTCGGCAGCTGCTGGCTACAAACCCTTGGTCAGTATAGACCCGTCACCTGGAGGAGTGCGCTCCCTCGGGGGGTTCTGAACGCGCAGGCATTTCCCCGGCGCAGACCAGGGGCCGCCACCCCTTCCCTGCGGCTCCAGGGCTGGAACCCCTTCCACACTTTCCCTGTCAGAGACCGGCCTGCCCAGTGGCCCTGCAGCCGGGCCACCTCCCTGAGGGCAGAGCAGAGGCTACCCTGGGCCCAGCAGAAGGCTGAAGGGGCCCCTCGGCCGCTCCCGGGCTGCACAGAGCTTTCAGGTTGGGGCCTCTGGGCGCCCAGATTCGGTACAGCTTCCTGTCTCTAAACAGGATCACGCCCGCACTCAGCAGTCCTAGAGAAGTTGCTGCAGAAAAACATTATCCAGACCAGAAAAGACAAAGCCGTTCGGGACGCTTGTTAAAGACGGAAAGAAGACTTTGCTCAGGGGGCTGTCAAGATGGTGTGGGGACCGCTGCAGGGGGGTAGGGGGTCCAGCCGTCGGGAGAGAGGTGGGGCTCAACTCCGAATACAGCAAGGAAGGAGGGGGCGTATCAGGGGCCAGAAAGGGACCAAGAGGAAGCACCAGGGTAAGGGGCCTCCGGCTAAACCCACCGACCAGGATTCTTGCTGAGCCGGGTCAGGTGTCCAGACAAATCCAGCAGTCAGGCCTACTGGGAAGAGCTCAGGGGCCCGAGCAGGTCGGGTCAGAGTCAGGGGACGTCGCCGGCTCCGCGCTGCCGGATGGATGTGGACTGCGGTCCCCCCACCCCAGGGAGGACCCCGGGTCCAGCGCTCCCAGCCGCCCGACTGGACGCGGCGTGGAGCTGGACGCCGGCTCAGAAGCTCCCGACTCTCACCGCCCCGGCGCCCGGCTGCTGGCTCTGCGGGGCAGGGTCAGGGTGGGCGGCTCCCGGGGCGCCAGCCGACCACGGGGCCAGGCTCCCCGTGTGGAGGCGGCAGGCCTCCTCTGGGAGCAGGTCCTTGGTCCTTTCCCACTGGGTAAGCACAGCTCTTAGCTTTGGGGTTTTCTTTTCCTGAGCTAGGATTTGACCAGAATGTGTACAAAGTGAAAGTCTCTCTATGCTGCAGAGGGCAGTGCCCATGTCTGCCCGCCCCCCCCTCCCCGCAGAGTGTGGGGTGTCCGCGGCCTCGGGAAGGGGTGGCACCTCGGCTCCGGTGGGTGGGCAGGCCCCGCCCCAGATCTCACCTCTGGGGACATTTTCACACAAACGGCACGTAAAACCCGCTGCTCGCCGAGCTTCCCAGCCTCACCCCTACAGCCTCTCCTCTGCTCTCCGCCTCAGCCCAGGAAGCACTCCGACTGGCGGTAGGGGCAGTTTGCTAACCTAGTTTTAGATGCCGGTGATAGAATATGTGCACACAATTAGACTCGGTTTCAGAGGTAAGAGTAGAGAGAAACCTGGTGACTCTTTGGTGACTTGAGGCGCCTGGGAAATAGCAACAGCATCGCTGGGGCAGGGGCTGCAGTGGGCAGGAACCAGCACAGAAGGGGAAGGAAGGGGGTCCCGGTGGCCACACCGCTCAACACTAGAGCCTGGCTGGAAGGGGGGCCGTGGGCAGGTGCTGGGGAGATGCTCACCCCAGGATGGCGCCAAAGAAGGGGCTTGTCACGGGGGGATCCAAGTCAGCTTCGTGAGGTGTGTGGAATTTTCACAGCGCAGTGGCTCTGGAACACAGCAGGCTGGGTTCCCGTGCGTTCCAGAAAGCGCAGGTCTGTGTGAGCTCTGAGCACGAGCTGAGGCACCCAGCCATTTAAAGCAGCCCTGGTGCACGGCTGGGCCTGGCTCTGTGGCCGGCGCAAAGTCCCTGGCTTCCTGTACCAAGAAGGTGGCACTTCTGCGTCATGTCAGAGCAATCAGGCTGGAGTTAGGTTGGGAAGTTTCTTCCGTTGCTTTTAGCGTTTCATTTCATTTCATGTTGGTTTGGTTTGGTTTTTGAGAGAGACCCTTCTGATGCACTCAGACAGCCTTACCTACTGTCATTCCCATGTTTCCCCGAGGATGACCAGGCAGGGCCAGGGGCGTGGAAGGATCTCATTGCATCCCTCGCTCTGGACGAAGCAGCCAGAGTTGGGGAGGACTCTGAGACCACTTTTGTGCACATTGGTGTATTTAATGACTACTTGGGGCTCGCCCGTGTCAAGGTGAGCAGGTGTCCGGGACATAACGATGCGAAGACATCCTCAAGCTGTCCTCAAGCTGCTTCAAGTCCGGGGGTGCAGGCGTGCCGTCATCCAGCCACGGAAGAGGCGTGCAGTGGGGCTGTCCCGTCTGGGAGGGGGTGACGCCACAGAGATTTGAGGAGGATTGACAAGGGGGGAGCGGGGGAGGGGGGAGGAAGTCCTCCCAGCAAAGATCTCCTGGGACCGCAGCCTCGCTGCAGCCGCTCGGGCCCTTTCCGGGACGATGAGCTGTCGTCCTCTCCAGCCCCGGCACGAGCTGGTCAGCCCCGTAGGGGCCGCTGGGTCCTGGCCAGTGACCGGCCCCGGCTTTAGAAGGACGTGCACGGGATAGATTTGTCCAGAGTGCTCGTTCTGCTTTCGGCAGCTTAGATAACTGGAAACCACAGGGGAGGGAGACGCATTTGCAAAAACCGTTAGTACCAACCGTTAGTACCAACGGGCCTTCCCACTGCCAGGCAGATGCTCAGAATGACCGTGACAAGGCATCTCCTTGACTATTCGACTCTACCCCAGAGCCGGCCTCAGGATACAGCTTGGAACATATAAGGATATGATTTCACCTCTGCTTCCTTCTATGACCCAAAACTGCCAGCAGAAGTTTCTGGTTTTTTTAAGTAAATACCTGTCATCCAGCGCTTCTCCCTGGGGTGTTTGGGTTTCCTGCTGGGGCAGAGTGAGTTCGTGGACACTGCACGTGGGGGGCACTGCCCCGTTTGTCCTGCTCTGCCATCACCTTGTCCTCAGAGCCTAGCAATTAGCACCTGCCCAGGAGGCATCCTCCCTGAAAGCTCGCTCCCTGCGATAGGAGAAATGAAACATTACAAGTTAATTATAGACTGAAAGCCTCTGCAGCCAGTGATGGGAGAGTCGGGCGCAGAAGCTGCGTTTACTTTTCCCCTGTGGCTGGAGCAGTGCTGAGAACACAAAAATGAGCACAAACCCCAAATAAGCTTCGTCAAAGTTAATCACCTCGGGCCCCGTGAGCCGGGCCAAGGAGCCCTCCAGAGCGGCCGGGCTCCCCTCACAGTGGGAATAATGCTTCCACAGCCAAGGCCCTCCCTGTAACTACGACGACTCATTCTTCCAGTCACTTTTATTAACGCTGGGAGTACGCTTGTGCTGTTCTTTTCACTTTCTGAAACCCTTGCAAGCACATCACCGGTTGCTGGGTGTGAGATGGGAGGGATTCCCTGGGGGGAACTGCAGAGGAGTGCGCACCGTCCCTGGGCGACCTGGCATCGTGTGCAGAGCCCCCAGATCGCCGGCCGTGTGGGCTGGCAAGCGGAGAGTGGGGCTCCGGGCCGCAGAGGGGCGGACCCCCCGGTTTGGGTCCCGGGAGCTACCCGCTGCTGCTTGGCATCTCACCGTGCGTGGGTCCCTTCCACGGCCCACTGGAAGATTGCTGTCAATCTACTTCCATGTTAAGTACACCAGGAGAGCTCACCCTTCCAAGGAGCCGACAGGTGTCTTTGTCCAAAGACTTAATCGCCCTTTGGCTCGGGGGTTTTGTAAATCCAGACACTGGGGTTGGAGCAGCTCACGGTGGGGTCCCCAGTGGAAGTAGAGCCCTGCACCTCGTGGACCGGACGCTCCAGATCCACCCACGGCACTTGCTGCAGTCGTGGAAATTCTTCATGCTCCTCCTGTCCTGCCGTCACTCTGCATCTGGGTCTGCATCATTTCTGCGTTGCTGTTTCAGGGATCATCTCTAACGGTGCCCTTGGCCTAATTGGAGCGTGTTGATTTTGAAATGCCCGGAGCCAGAAGTGCCGGCAGAAAACAGACGTTAGGTCTGTGACCCCGAACTAGAATCAGTCTTCTCTTCATTATCTCTTCAGTTGCTATTTTTATTTTGCTCCCTCTGTCCTTCCCTAGTCACCTGAAGGTCTTTTAGGTATAAGTAGAATTCGGATGCACCTGCAAAGGACATCCCAGCCTGTACATGGTGCGATGTGAAATCCGTTCCAGCGTTGCTACAACTTGCAACTTGAGATCATCATCCTGAGATCCTGGGACAAATGCCATGATTTAAAGTGATGCCTGGTGAATTTGGTCATGAGATCCCACTTTCTTTCCATCAGTGTGGGGTAAATTGTTCCAGAGGCTCAGAAAGGGGAATCTAGGTCAGAACTATGCTGCATCTCGTCAAGCTCAAAGTCCACAAAATGCATCTGCCTGTTCATTCTCCATCTGACCCTGTGCACAGCAGCGGACATTACAGAATGAGAAGCAAGGTCACCTTTTCCCTAAATCCTCAAACCCACTCCTAGGTTTGGACACTTGGAAAGAAAGAAAAAACATGTATAAGAATAACACATATCAGCACTTTCCAAAATGTCTATGCAGTAACAGGAAGACATTGACAGGCCTTTAAGACTGCAGCAAACACAAGGGTGTATCCAAAGGGCAGGGTGACCAAACACCCCAGGTGGCCTACACAGCTCTTTGCTGCCCACTTGAAACCAGGATGAAACCGCAGCAACCGCCGGAGACAGAGAGGGTGGAGGTCTGGGGGCAGGTGGGCAGATTACGCTCACAGGCTCTGTCTCTGCAGGGACCAGTGTCGGGGTGAAGAGGGGGCTTCGAGAGGACTCCCTGCTGCCCTCCTGCAAGCCTTTGGGAAGCTTTCTTCCACGCTGTCCCTCGGGTCAGTCAGGCTCTCGTAGCTGATGCCCAGGCTTACAGAGGCGGTTTGGAAAATGCAAGGCAACACAGACATGTGCTTGCACACGTTGCCATGTGAAGCCAGAGGTAGTACACGCTGCACACCAGGTTCTGGGACTGGCTTGGTGGGCGTCTGGAATTGGGATTCTGCACAGGGCAGGGTGGGGCAAGCGTGAGCCGAGCACCGTCCTGGGCGGGGAACCCTGGTACCACGTCCTCTCTTGCTTCCCGAGTCATCACTAGATTCTTCAATTAAAAGGGTGCAAAATGCTCTCCACCCAAACCAAGTCCAAGCAGCTCACGGCCAGGGGACAGTCTGATTCCGACGGACTCTCCTTATGGCTGAGGACTTGGAAGTCAGGGGCTGCGTCTTCTCCCAAGGGGTCAGCCTCCCAGCCAGGACCAGTGAGCTGCCGTCAACTGTCAACGGAGGCAAGTAGAATTGGCCTGGGAGTTGGGGTGGGGAGAGGAACTGAGATGTATGAGCTTCAGCCTTCAGACGCAAAATGTCTCATTTGCATGAAATCACAACCAGTTCTGTGTGTGTGTGTGTATGTATTGAGATACAGTTGGCATATAACATTATGTCAGGTTCACGGTTTGCAAGGCAGAAATAGAGACACAGATGTAGAGAACAAACATATGGACATCAAGGGGGGAAAGCGGGCGGTGGGATGAATTGGGAGATTGGGATTGACATATATACACTAATAGGTATAAAATAGATAACTAATAAGAACCTGCTGTATAAATAAATTAACTAATTAAATTTTAAAAAAAGAGACAGCGTGGCCTGTAAAAAACAAAAAACAAACCCCCCCCCAAAAAAAACTTGGTCATTTGTAAGCTAAACAACAAATAAACTGTTTGAAAAAGAAAAATAAAAAGTAAAAAAGAAAAAAATTAGAAAACCATTATGTTAGGTTCGGGTGTACAACGTAATGATTTGATCTTTGCATTGTGAAGTGATCACCCCAATAAGTCTAGTTAAAATCTATCACCGCACAGTTATAAGAGGTTTTTTTCCTGTGAAGAGAACTTGCAGCACCGTCTTACGAACTGTAGCCACCAGGCTGTCCCGTGCACCCCCAGGACTTACTTATTTTGTAACCGAAAATTTGCACCTTTCGATCCTGTTCCTTTCATTGGGCCCGTTTCAGCCCCTCCAACCCCCCTCCCCAAACTCTCCCGAGCCCCACCCCACCTCTGGCAGCCACACGTGTGTTTTCATAATGGAAATCTCTCCTGTAAACAAATCCCCCCTCGTCATAGAAGCAGGAGTCCTGCTGTGGTGGAGATTCCTCTGTCCCTCCCCCTTCTCTGGGAAGTTGCAGGAGGACTCGTGAAGGCAGAGGGAGAGGATGTGATTTTTACTGGATCAGGACAAATATTTATTTAATAACCCAGCTCAAATATTGCTGGTGGGAGGGGAGAGTCAAGCCCCGCAGGCCAGGCTGGGCAGCATTTGAATCGGGGTGCCGAGCTCGCCCCTGCTTATTAGGTTTCCCCTGACAAGTGCATGCATCAGGGAAGTGCATCCCCAACCTACTGGTGTGTCTGCGTGGAAGGCATCCTATTTCTATCTGGAAAGGGTTTATAGAGTAACTCAATTCGTAATGACATCTCTTCACCCAGGGCAGGAAATGACCGAATAATGCTCCAGTGAATTAACTCGTTTTTTCCTCCTCCGGTGGCTCCCAAGTGAACTGCCCGCCCCCACCCCCCCTCCGCCAGCTCCACATGTGCACCTGCAGCCGTGGCTGCTCTGGACCCTGGGAGGGAGCCCAGCAGCCACCGGCCAGTGCAGCTGTTTGACGGCGCCTCTGGAAGGGTGTGCTCTGGGCAGGGTCTCCGCTGGGATGGGAAGAGTCTGGAGACCCAGGCCCTCCTCCCATCTGCCCCTTCGTCGCCCTTGACGCTGGTGGGGGTCTTACCTAATCTTAGCCTATTTCCCTCGGCCAGCTCCACATGTGCACCTGCAGCCGTGGCTGCTCTGGACCCTGGGAGGGAGCCCAGCAGCCACCGGCCAGTGCAGCTGTTTGACGGCGCCTCTGGAAGGGTGTGCTCTGGGCAGGGTCTCCGCTGGGATGGGAAGAGTCTGGAGACCCAGGCCCTCCTCCCATCTGCCCCTTCGTCGCCCTTGACGCTGGTGGGGGTCTTACCTAATCTTAGCCTATTTCCTCGTCTGGAAACTCGGGTGACAAAATCTGCTTTACTGTGTTATTGAAAGACTGAGAGCGGATCTCCACAAGTCACTGGCTCCATTTCCAGACTCCCCCGACCGGCGGGGGGCGGGGGGGGGCGGTCCTGAGTCCAGACCTGGTGAAACAGGAGCTCCGAAAAGTGCCTGAGCCTGGTGTTTCCAGCCGGGAAACAGTCCTGGATCAGGACCCCTTCCAGCAGAAGGGGTCCTTGCTGGGTCTGCGAGGCTTGGAACAGTGTGCGTGAGGGTGTGGCCTCTGCATCCCACCAAAGGCAGCGCCACATGAGGCCAGTTCTCTGTCTGGTGCTCGTCAGGCCCTTAAAGTGCGCACAAATGTGTAACTAAACCCAAAAGCCCGACGCAGCCCCTCGACTTGAGCAGAGGGGTCTGGACGCCCAGATTTGGTGGCAGCCGGAGTAGGTGCCCCAGGGAGGTGCACAGACATTGGGGTGTGGGTGAGGAAGGACCTGGATGGGGTCTGTGTTCCCGCAGAGCAGGGTCCCGGGTGCTGGCTCCGAGGTCGCCGGGGCGGGAAGCACTTGCCAAGGAGCAGGGCTCTTCCTGCTGTTACCTGGGGGTGGGGCAGGGCGTAGCTGTCCTGTCAGCTGTTACTTGAAGAAGCTTCTGCTGCCCAAAAGAGGTTGAAAACCATTTGCCCTAAAATCAAGAATACTTAGATGTCCCCAAACCCTTTTCCCTCGAACTATGGCTTTTATGTCTCTTTATAAACTATGTAACTATATTCTATGTCGTATACAATATATATCATATTTTATGTGTGTTACTAAACGTGTCAGAGCTCTGGGAGGGGCTGCCGTGTGCTGGCACCTGATTGGCAGGTGGCACGGGTGGGTTTCCCGCCCGCATTCTCCCTGCTGGCCCTCAGCGCCCTGTCTTGCTGTCCACGCAGAAGCTGTACAGGAAGGAGATCAAGCCGCCCTTCAAGCCGGCGGTGGGCAGGCCAGAGGACACCTTCCACTTCGACCCCGAGTTCACGGCGAGGACGCCCACAGGTGTGTGCAGGCAGGGAGATGGGGGCGGGGGTGTGTCTTTCCCATGGCGGGTCCTCCAGCCTGGCTAGGTAGATATCAAGTAGATAAAGTTGCAACAGAGAATCCACTGGGTGCTCTCTGGTTTAAGGCATCCAGGAGCCAGAGAGCGCCATGTTCAAGGGCACTTCCATGGGATATAGTCCTCAGTTCTGTTTGACGTTCTTGTTTCTCTGCTCATAGTAAAGACTTACTGTGATAGAACCACTTATCAGTTAGCCCCCAGGTAACACCCAGCTGGGAAATTTCCCAGGTGTTCTGTATCCCCCACCCACCTCATGCTGCCTCTGGGCCTAAGTTGTCAATCCAGTGACCACCTGTCAGAGGGACACACCTGGGCAAGCTCGAGAAAAGAACCTCAAGACAATGAAAATCTCTTGTTTAATTAGGGAGGTTTTATGGGAAGAGGGAGCCTGTCGGTTAAGTCTGTTAATGTGTGGACTATTGTTCTTATTCATACAAAAAAACAAACACCTGTTTGAAAAGTTGCATCAGCTACTGTATCTCGGCACAGCAGATGGACTTGTGTATTTAGCCTCTATGATACGTCTTAAATTACTCCTAAGGTCTACCAAATTCAATCAGAACTGGTCAGCTCCCTTTAAAATTTTCATTTTGTGATATGGATCAATTAATATTAACCTTTTTTAGATATGGTAATTGTCCTAGTCTACCCAGGTGGCCATAACAAAATACCACAGACTGGACGGCTTCAACTAGAGAAATTTATCTTGGTTTCCCGTGAGAGCTCTCTTCTGGGCTTGCAGACGGCCTCCTTCTCTGTGTCTTCACATGGCCTTACTCTGTGCTCGAGGGGGAGAGAAGTCCCTGGGGTCCCTTCTTCTTGTAAAGACATCAATCTTGCTGAATCAGAGTCCCACCCTCATCACCTCATTTAACCTTAACTGCCCTCCGCAAGACTCCTTCTCCAAATACAGCCACATTGGGCTTCAACACGTGAATTTTGTGGGGCACGGTTCAGTTCACCCCAGTGAAGGTATGGTGATCTTGTCTAAAACACAAATTAACATGCCCCTTCTGGAGATAAGGGTGGGAAAAGTTCAGCCAGTTGGTAGCTCTTGGGGCTGTGTGATGTGCCCATGGGGGGTTCCCATGCTTTTCTCACTGTTATTGCAACTAAAATTTTCTGTGATTAAAAAAGGATCATGAAACAAATAGATGGTCAGGTAGAAAATATCAAGTAGATAAAGTTGCAACAGAGAATCCACTGGGCGCTCTCTGGTTTAAGCTGTTGGTGAGAGCCTGTGTCCCGCACGCCGGGGGCGGGCACATTAGGGGTGTGAGCTCTGTGCAAACACAGAGGGTTGGGGGCATCCATGGGGCCGCTGGTGGTCCCAGGGCATCTCCTGACCCACGCAGCAGGGGCTCCAGGACCAAGAAAGAAGCAAATGCTGGGAGCTATCAATGAGGGAGTCGGGACGCAGACGCTCAGTCATTTCTTTCGGGTCCTCGTGCAGCCCCCACATAAAACTAAGACCGTCCTCAGGGACAGAGCTAGAGTGATGCCTGCTGTCACAGTCTGGGGTAATCGCTGCTGCGAGATGTACCGTGGCTGCCGAGAAGGTGGAGATCTAGGTCTGTCCTCTCCAGTAGAGACGGTCCCATGTTTCTCCAGTTCTCAACGGCCTCAGAAAGTCCTCGGGTGTTGGAGTCAGTCCTTTCTGTTGACAAAATTGACCACTTCACAGAATCGGATTACTTTTTAGCTTCAGAGTTTGGAAAGATGGGGAAGGATTGGGGATTCCATCCCGGGTGTGCCCACAGCTCACCTGAGCAGGTCGCTTTCTTTCTCCTCCTGTGGTTTACCTGAATGTAAAGGAACACAGAAACGATTAACCCTGACAAAGGACACTGCCTGTGACCACCACCCACATGACCTCCCGGTCCTTAATGAAATGTGCACTGTTTCACCGAGGGTTTCCGTCATTCGGAACTCTGTGCTTAAAATACTGAAATAAAGACCATGTTTGTGCTGCCTGACAAGAAAATGCTCATACAGTCAACTCGAAATTGTTCACCTTTACATGCTTTTTGTGTTATCTGTGAAGAATTTAAACTCCGACCTAGTCGGCCTGTGTGGTTAGCAGGCTTTTTTTTTAGCACCTCATGAACCTTTTGTGCACAGAGAATTCAAATTTATTTTATTATTAGCCGAAGGAAAACGTAATTAGACACAATGCGTTTTAATGACGTCCAGAAATGGCTTTTTTACTCCTTGTTATTTGGATTTCTCCAATCAATTGTACTTAAAGTCAACTTATTGCAGGACACAGTTTGCCTTTGAGGAGGTAGTAATTGAAGTGCCGAGACACAGAAAAATCATTCTCTCTATATTTATAAGAGAGTAGAATTTTCTAAGCACACGAGCGGAGCGCACGGCTCTTAAAGGGCAGCAGAGGTGATGTGATTCTGAAACAGCGGATAATCCACATCCTGCGTTAGACTCGGATGCTGCACTGTCGGAATTTTTTGTAGTGGCCTTAAAGTCTTTCTTTTTTAACTTAAACCGATGCTAAAGCTGGTGGATATTCCCTGAAGACACACCAGCTGCCCATCAGAGCCTGCTGACCGGTGGGAGAAGCCACTCTAAGATTTAAAGACCCAGAAACGTCTTGCACGAGTCAGAAATCACTCCTAGGATCAATGAAGGTTGACTGTACTCAGCTTTAAACTTCCTTTCATCCAACTCACATCTTTGCTCTTCTCTCAGTACTGAGCTAAGAATCGGCGTTCCCTAGCCAGTTATAAAGCGTGTTAAATGCCATTGATACCACCTACCACGTGGTCACCATCTAGCTACACGGACCCAATGTTGGCTGTGACAACCTCTCGTGAACCTCAGCTGATCTCTTGGTCTGAGCCGGGAGAGGCAGCCCGGGCACAGAAGGCGTGGCCCTGGGCTCCACGCCTCCTTGGTGGTTGAAAGTCCTTGCTTATTTGATCTACAGACTTTCCATTCTCTAGGGAAGGTGTATCAGTTCAAGTTCACCGGACGGTACCTCCCCACCACGCGCACACTCCCAGGTGCTGTAACTGAGCCTCCATGCACTCGGCCCTCAACCTATGCACAGCTCACACTAGTTCCTGGGATGGGCTCCAGTTCTTCCATCTAAAACCTGCACCTCGGGGCTTGACGGTGGCTGAATCGATGCTATATCCCTGTGCTTGGTGCAGACCTAGGGCAGGACACAGTAGCCTGGGGGATTTTTAAGAGCAGGCAGACCTCAAAGCCAGGGTTCTCTGCAGGGCAAAGCAAGGCAAAGTGCAAAGCCAGCCTGGGAGCAAAGCCCAGCATCTTCAGAGCACACTTGCTGCCTCTGCTGTCTTGCGGTGCATCATTTCCAAATTCTAAAAATGGCTCAGCCGAGCCTTATGCTTTTTAATTAAGCTTCTCTAGCCTAGCAGCTTATTTCCAAACACAGTCAGCTCTGATCTCATTAACTCCGGGGTGACTCTGGAGCTCTTTGCGAGGTAACAGGTACGGGGCTGAGACCCGAGTCCTCTCCCTCGTGGTCCAAGGTGCTGAAGGTGCGGTGGTCCAGGCACGTGAAGCCTCCTGTCACCTGGCAAGGTCTCCCTGGAAGAGCCGTGTGGGCCACCGGGTCGGCCGCTTATCTGCAAGGAGAGCTCCCACATCACGCAGCTCGTGGTGTAGCTCCCAGGTGTGGAAGGGCGCCCCAGTCGCCTTTCCCTCAAAATAAAATGCTCAGGAATAAAACCCACGTTCTCTGCAACAGCTCACCCCTCCAAGCCCCCAGCCACCTGCTCCACCATGAAAGCTTTAGTGTATTGTTTCCACATCAAAGTGACGTATCAAGACCAAGTAAAAAGGTAAAAAGTAGAAAAGCAAACACCCACTCCTGTGGCCTTTCCAGTCCCACTCGCCGGAGTTTTCTATATAATATGGATTTAAATCTTACATATGTACGTTGTAAGAAAAATTTAAATCCACGTTATATATACTTTATGTATTATTATAGATTTATATATATATATATAAAATGCCTAAGTGATAGAATTTATGTTATCATATTGTTATATATTGCTTATGAGTTTATTGTAATGTGTTTTAGTACATATATAGCTGATTTCACTTTGTTATACAGCAGAAACTAACACACCATTGTAAAGCAATTACACTCCAATAAAGATGTTAAAAAAAAGTTTTCAAAAATTAAAAAAAATTTTTTTTCCTACAGTGTGTACGTTCTACAGCTTGTTTTCTCTTTTTTGACTTGACAGACTATTGTGTCAGTTCACACAGCCTTGTCTCATCCCGGGTATCGTAGTCTTAACTAGTGTTACCTGCACGCATGAACGTTGTTGGTCTTGTGCATGGTTTCCTCAGTGGTGAATATTTAGGTTGTCTCCAGTTTTTGTTTGTTTGTTTGTTTGTTTTGCTATTACAAATATTGCTAAGACAAACATTTTTTTCTCTTTTTTTAGAGTTTTTAAAGATCATATTTTGTTTGTTTTTAAATTTTATTGACGTATAGTTGATTTACAATGTTGTGTTAATTTCTGCTGTACAGCAAAGTTACTCAGCTATACATACATATATTTTCTTTTTCATATTCTTTTCCATCATGGTTTATCACAGGATATTGAATATAGTTCCCTGTGCTATACAGTGGGACCTTGTTGTTTATCCATTCTACGTATTATAGTTTGCATCTGCCGACCCCAAACTCCCAGTAATTCTGTTCCCCACCCCCCCCTTCCCCTTGGCAACAGTAAGTCTGTTCTCTATGTCTGTGAGTCTGTTTCTGTTGTGTAGATAGGTTCATTTGTGTCGTATCTTAGATTCCACATACAGGTGATACCATATGGTATTTGTCTTTCTCTTTCTGACTTACTTTGCTTAGTATAATAATCTCTAGGTCCACCGTGTAGCTGCAAATGGCACTATTTTATTCTTTTTAAAGGCTGAGTAATATGCCATTGTATCAGTATATATCTACACCAAGACAAACATTTTCTACGTTTATTTCTAAGCACTTTTGAAAGTAATTCTGTCATACATATATATATATGTATAACTGACTCACTCTGTTATAAAGCAGAAACTAACACACCATTGTAAAGCAATTATACCCCAATAAAGATGTTAAAAAAAAATAAAAATAAAATAAAATAAAATAAAAAAAAAAAAAAGAAAGTAATTCTGTCAGATAAGTTCATAGAAGTCGAGTTGCTCTTCAAAAGACAGGTGTATTTTATACTTTGGTAGATAACTCCACTTTTACCTTGCAAAGATTATGGCAGCTTAGGCTCCCACCTACCACTGCAATGTCCAGCCGCAGCCAAACCTACGTGCAGCTGGTTACTTTACATTTTGCTAATTTGTTAGGCAAAGTGTTACCCCAGTTAAATGTGTACGGGCCCCCATTAGAGGGACTGAGCACCTTCTCAGGTAGGAGAGCAGTCGGTATCTGAGTCCTGCCCCCATTTTTCTTCTGGGCATGTTCCTTTTTTCTCATTGATCTCTGGGAGCTCTTTGCATAGTAGAGAGTTTGGTCCCTTGTCTGTTGTATATGATGCAAATATTTTCTCTCCACCAATCTCTTATCCTTTTGTTTTCCTTAATGATAAACTTGAACTGGGACCCATCTCAACAGCAGTCAAGCCTTCAAACAAATCGACAGAGCTTAGAGGGGTCACGATTGAAGGGCTCCCTGAGGCTCCCTGGGAGCAGAGCACCCTGCGTGCTGCCCTCGAGCTCCTCAGGCCTGGGGCAGGGGGGACAGAAGAGTCACCAGTGCCCGGGCCTGCGTCCCTGTGCCTGGTTCCTGCTGGCCTGAGAAACTCAGAGGGTGGCCTCCTCTGCCCTGGCCCAGGAGTGACAGCTCACCCCGAGGCTGCTGGTGGCTCTGGGCTCGGTCTGGAGTGCGCAGGGTAGAGGGTTGCCACTGAGGATGAACATCTAGTAGGTGATGATCAATGATTACCCTCAAGTGTTTGTGCTGGGTATTTTTGCCGTGTATCAAACCACTGGCACCACCCAGATTAAAGTGTGGTTTCATATGGTTCAGCCTCTGTGTAAGCTCCGTGTCATCTCATTCTCCAACACACACACTCACCACACACACACACACACACACCTCACAGCTGACACACCGAACACACGTGCGCACACGCCTGACACCGAACACACGTGCACAACCTGACACATACACACCTCGCACCTGACACACACACACCAGACACACACGTGTGCACACGCCTGACACCGAACACACGTGCACAACCTGACACATACATCTGACACACGCACATGCACACACCTGACACATGCACACACACCTCATACCTGACACATACACACATCTGACACACACCTGACACATGCACATACACACACCTGACACCTGACACACACACCAAACACATGTGTGCGCACGCACCTGACACACACGTGCACAACCTGACACACATACACCTCACACCTGACACACATATCTGACACACACACACCTCACATCTGACATATACACACATCTGACACACATACACCTCACACCTGACACACACCTCACACCTGACACATACACACATCTGACACACACCTCACACCTGACACACACCAAACACGTGCGCGCACACCTGACACACACACCGAACACGTGCACAACCTGACACACGCCTCACACCTGGCACATACACCGAACACATGTGCACAACCTGACACATACACACCTCACACCTGACACACACATCTGACACACACACCTCACACCTGACACATACACACATCTGACACACCTCACACACCAAACACACGTGTGCACGACCTGACACACACATACACACCTCACACCTGACACACACACCTGACACACACCGAACACATGTGCACAACCTGACACATACACACCTGACACATACATCTGACACACACATGCACAGACACCTGACACATATGCACACACATGCACATACACACACCTCACACCTGACACATACACATGCGCACACACCAAACACACCACGCACACATACACACACCTAACACACATGCACACCTCACACACCTGACACATACATCTGACACACACATGCACACACACCTGACACGCATGCACACACCTCACACACATGCACACCTTACACACCTGACGCACATGCACATACGCACACCTCACACCTGACACACACACACATGCACACATCACAGAGATTCACATGTGCGTGCATGCACATGCACACACACACCACACACACGCGCACACATCACACACCCACAGGGTTACCTCACCACGTCGTGGCTGTTGACTCTCTGGTTGTTTCCTGCAGACTCACCTGGCGTCCCCCCCAGTGCCAACGCTCATCATCTGTTTAGAGGATTCAGTTTTGTGGCCTCCAGCCTGGCGCAGGAGCCCTCGCAGCAAGATCTGCACAAAGCCGCGGTTCACCCCATCGTGCAGGTAATCAGCCCCCCGTGGTGCAGGGCATCCCGTAGAGCCCGACTCCGCTCGCCCCTGGCAGGTTGGGGCAAGGAGGTGGCCGCACTGAGGCGACGCGTGGACTGAGAGCTGTCTCAGCCGAGTTGGGGTGCATTTCCTTTGTGAACTCCTCCCCCCCGCCTCCCCGGGGTCATTGAGATGGTGATCTGAGCCGTGCTTCACGTTCGTCCTCAAGACAGAAAGAGTCCTGAGAAGGATGTCATCGTGGTGTGGCTGTGGCTGGAGACCCAGCAGGGCTCACGCTTGGGGGTCTCTGCTGTGCACAGTCGAGCCAGCACCGCGAGAGAGTGGCTGGGTTTGTGGGCACCAATCCCCATCTCGAAATGTAGTCTTCGGGGCTCAGTGAAGGTGCTGTTTTTATAAGGAGTTTCCCACCGTATAAATGCGAGCAGACGTAGAGAATCTCAGAAGGGATCATGACCACGTTTCCTTGAAGAGCCGAGGCAGGGCACAGCGGATGGCTTTGGACTTCCATGTTTCTCTCCCCAAGGGCCTCCGTGGAGACACGGCATGTTTAGAGTGGACACTTGCTGTGGCAGCGTCCACTGTAATGGGTGACGCTCTCTGCGCCCTTAGTCAGTAGGGTGAGGGTGGCGAGGGGGCGTCGGGGTCAGATTCCCAGTCAGACGTCGGCATCCGGACACTGCTCTGGACACCAGCATCAGAGCTGCACCCTGTCTCAGGGACGTCTGACCTCTCACCTCTCTTGGACCTTTGTGGGGAAGCAGGCAGGTCAGCCAACACAGGGTGCTGGGTGTCTGAGAACAGGGTCCTGACCCGACAGATGGGGAAGCTGGGTTGAGATCTGGAACCACGGCCAGCTAGCTCCGTGACTGTGGTCCGAGGACGCCACCACCTCCTGGCCTCCGTGTCCCCACGTGCAAGGGTTGAAGCCTCCTTTGCACCACACTCGGTGCCCTTGCACGAGAGGCCCCTGATCGCGCTCTCTGCCCGCCCGCTCTCTCTGCAGCAGTTACACGGGAACAACACCCGCTTCACCGATGGCTATGAGGTCAAGGAGGACATCGGGGTGGGCGCCTACTCCGTATGCAAGCGCTGTGTGCACATGGCCACAGACGCCGAGTACGCCGTGAAGGTAAGAGTGGGGCATGCGGCGGCCGCATCTGCAGCTGCCCAGGCCCCAGGCCCCGGTGGGCACGCCCAGCCTCGCAGACACTCTCCCTCGGCCTCTTCTAAGCTCTGATGCGGGGCCGTTCCGTTAACTTTGATATTAGGTCACCCATTAAAAAACTATTTTGCAAATCATGAATATGTTCTGCTCCAGCCGACGTGTAGGTACTGACCACCTTTAGTAACTTTCTACATAAAACACGCTGGAACAAAAGCTCTGGGCACTCAGCATTTTGGAAAATATAGAGTTGGGGGCCAGGCAGAACATTTGGGGAGGGAGGGGAAAAGGAGGGAGTGGGGGAAGGAGGAAAGGAGAAGGGAAAGGAAGCTACAGTCACCAAAACTTACATCAAAGAAATAAATAGAATCGAATATTTTGTAATATTTGCAAAACCTTAAGGAGAGAGCTGGTAGTTTTACCCTGAATCATCAAGAACAGAAAGCAGTAACAAGGAACTTCTCTAACCCAGTGGGTAAAACTCTGTGCTCCCAATGCAGGGGGCCCGGATTTGATACCTGGTCGGGGAACTAGATCCCGCATGCATGCCGCCACGAAGCCCGCATGCCAAAACTAAGATCCCACGTGCTGCTACTAAGACCCAGTGCAGCCTAATAAATAAATTAATACATAAGAAAAGAATAACAACTACAGCCCAGTTTGGCACTCTCTCCATCCTGCCGTCGGCTTCTGTAATCGTTGCTAAATTAAATATTTGATCTGGAAATCCAAGTTACCAGTTTCTTGCGTTTCCTGGTGCGTAAAAGCTGAAGCATTCTGCTAAAGTCATAATCTAATTTTTGTAAAAAGCATAAGTTGTACATTCTCCCTCCAAGGGAGTGAGAGCTGGTCTGTCCACCAGTCACCCACTCAGCTGACCTGGAGGCGCTTGAGGACCCAGGTCCCGCCGGTGGTGTCATGGTGACCAGACCATCCTGGCTTATCCCAAACTCATCTGGAGCATATGACACTACCCTGCTCTTCAAAGAACTTTTGGGGACAGATGGAGCCTGTCCAGCAGGCAGCCGTGTAAGAGGAGTCATTCCGTCCGTTGTGATTTTCCTAAGCTCTGAGAAAATTGTTCAAAACAGTGACGATGAAGCGATGACCTCGTTCCACCTCACCCACAGCTCATGGCCGCTCTGTGGAAGCAGATACACCCTCGTATCCACTGGGATGTCTGCCCGGTGCTTCTGGCCCTGAGAAAATGCTCTGCCCTGTCCAAAAAGTCACCAGCCCCCAAAAACGCAGGCCCATTGGTTTACTTTTGGGTTGGGAATTTGAGACTTTTTGGCAAGTTGATCTTGAATTGCTCAAACAAAAAATAATGTTTACATTGGAGGAAGGCTCAGTGTGTGGGTCCTTTGGGTCCATGGTCATCAGCCTGCCCAGTGTCTCAAACACGCTGAGGCGTGGGTGACGGAAGGAAACATCGCACTATTTAAAATTCCTGGGAGAGGGGGCTTGAGACTGCACGGGAGCCACTGGCATGTGGGCCTGATGTATTTTGGGATTTGGATCGTTGAGGAATTTTATTTTTTCCTGTCCTTGGGAGAGTTTGTAGGGGAGCTCGGGTGATGCCGTTCCCGTACCCAGACGAGCCAGTGATGGAGAGGAGACCCTCGTCCTGCCTCAGACGAGAGAATTTCATTTTACTTTAAATGTATTTCACATACTTTGTAAGCGTGCGTAGGCATCTTAAAATTCTTTCTGCATGTGTCATTTCTCGCAGAATTTCTTTAGACAGTTTATCAGGTGACCAGCAGCAGTCCTAGAAACAATTGCGGCTTCCATTGAGTGCAAAGAAACCCGTCTAGTGTTTGGCAAGCTCGCTGACCCTGATGCCTTTCTAGAAAACAGCCTGGTGCTGGGAGGTGTCTGAAAATAAATCCCCAGACAAAGGCAATAGTGTCTTATGTCTCCATATCCAGCTCTCACAAAAAAACACCATCTGAATCAGCTTTGTCAGCAAGTGGCTTATAACTCGATGCCCAAAGATCAGACCCCACGATGGGAATTTCTGGGGAATTTCAGCCCCGGCCTCTCTGGCAACAAAGCCAGGAGCTGTGGCTGCAACTGATGGAGAAAGAGCGAGCCAGGCGTCCTGTTTCTGTTTTACGAGCCTTGAAGTTCCCGGGGTGAACTGGGCAGGTGGACGTTACAAGGCTTTCCCTCATCCTCTCCGGGACTCTGGTGGGTCATAATTCATAGTCTGGAAGATGCTTGAACTACCCGAGCACAGGAAGAAGCAGAGACTTTCCAGTGAGATGAGTGCCCCGGGACCCAGGGCTGTTTCGGGGCACGTTTTAAGCCGCTCGCTGCAGGTTGGTTCATCCATCCGAGGGCAGATTTCCTTCAAAGATGGAAGAGCTGACAGGAGTGCCATGGTAAAGAGTGTTTAGAATGAGCCTGTTTGCTGCCCTAACTGCTGTAACCCACCCAGGGTCACTGTTCTGTTCCCTTTCCAGCGTCTTCTGGGTAGAACGTAGCTGAAACGTGTTTGGGCTTTTTTCTACTCTGTATCTTGATGGGCAGCAGTACCCCACTTACTGATGGAGGACCTAAGAAACTGCATGGCTCAGCGTGTTCTTGAATATAACACGGAACCAAGGGTGCCGTTCAGTGACTTGGCTGAGAGTGGATCCGTAAAAGCCCCATTGAGAATCAGCCACTAGAGTTTAGCATCACCTCTCTGGGCCACCACAGTTTGCAAACCCAGCTCTGCAGATTCTTGGATGGAAAGCAGTGTCCGTTTCATTTTGAGAGACAATCCCGTTGGGGCCTCCATCCAGCTACAGGGAGGGTTCGGGAACTTCCCCACTGAGTACAGAGCACCAGGAAGAGAGCAGGTCCCCAGGGGACTGCAGCCCTGTGGCCCGAGTACATGGGCTTTGCCTGAGGCTGTCGTATCGGGGTGATTTTGCCCCCCACCCCGGGGACGCTGGCAGTGTCTGGATACCTTCTGATTGTCACACCTGGGGTGGGAGTCGCTCCTGGTGTGTGGTGTACAGAGGCCAGGGTGCTGCCCTGCCTCCTGCATAGGACGCCCGCCCACACACCCCAGAGACTCACCCAGCCAAAATGTCTGGGTGCCGAGGTTGGAAACCCCAGCCGAAAGCATAGAGTTAAAGGGGTATCTTATGTAGATAAGTTCCAGCAGCTGGTATCCGGAGATGAGGTAGGGTTTTCCCTCTCTGTTGAGCCTCTGCTCACTGTTCTGGCAGCAGGAAGGTAATAGACCAAGAGCACAGCAGCTCCCACCCTCTGTGCAGGGGCAGGAATCCAAGTGCGGTCCTTCTGAAGGGACGGCAGTGCCAGCCCTTAACGGTCAGCCTCCAGACTCAAGGGTGTGGGATACAGCGGGTCTCACATTCTTGGAAATACCATTGTGTTTTGCTTTAAGTTTATGTCTGTCTTATAAGCACCTAATTTTGCACAATAATTATTCTGTCATCATATTAACCGCATCTGAGTTCAACTTAACCGATATACTTAAAGCAACCTACCCCAGTGTATTCCCAGGCAACAAGGTTGCTGGTTTGGCATTTGCTCTCAGCTGCATATTTATGCACAGGTCCTAAATTAGTGAGACCAGTTCTAGCTACCACTTAACAAGACCTTTAGGGCAGTGCCTACATGGAATAGCGACTCAGTAAGTGTGGGTTCACTCAGAGTCTGGGTCACTAGGCTTGGTGCCTCCCTTCTGCTGTGGCAAAACACCATCAGGCTGCCCGGGATCCTCCACCGGGAGAATCTGGCCTCAGAGGACAGGATGCTGACGCCCTCCACCTGCTGGGGCTGTACCCCCAGTGCATCTGCCTTGGGCTAGGATGGCTGAGTGAGAAAAACCGTGATGTCCTCTCAGACACATCCCAGTGAACAGATGTGTCCTACTTTCTAAGATCTCGGAGCTATTTCTTTTATTTTTTTTTAATTTTTTTACATCTTTATTGGAGTATAATTGCTTTACAATGGTGTGTTAGTTTCTGCTTTATAACAAAGTGAATCAGTTATACATACATATGTTCCCATATCTCTTCCCTCTTGCGTCTCCCTCCCTCCCACCCTCCCTATCCCACCCCTATAGGTGGTCACAAAGCACCGAGCTGATCTCCCTGTGCTATGCGGCTGCTTCCCACTAGCTCTCTATTTTACATTTGGTAGTGTACGTATGTCCATGCCACTCTCTTACTTCGTCCTAGCTTACCCTTCCCCCTCCCCATATCCTCAAGTCCATCTGGCTGCGACATCTGTCACCCCATTGATCGCCAGGGTTGACTCGGCTGATCTGGCTGGCTAGGCGGGTGTCTCCTTCCTCCCTCACCGCTCCATGTGCGTCCCTCCCGAAGCTGTGTGCTCGGTCGAAGAGGACGACCTTCCCCGATAGAGAAGGACCGTTCTTCGGTCAAGGGTATACGAGTAGCTGCGCTCCCCTGCTAGAACCTCCAAACAAGCTCTCGGAGCTATTTCCATGGGACAAAATAGCTCAGGAGTCTAATGTGAAACTCAGGTCCACCTTTGTCTTCATAGCCAGCCCCAGAGGCTAGTGGTAGGAGGTGAAAGTGTATGGGACTTTGAAATAAGCATGACATCATGCTGCATAGATGCCAAGGCATTAATGCACCTGTCATTTAAAATAAGACTGAAATGGAATCAACGATGAACTGCAGAAAGTAACCGTGATAGAGTAGGATTCAAAGGGGAGAGGTGTGTTTGGAAGGAAAAGATAATATTCTTATTTCATGAAAGGTTCTGTACTCACTTTACAAAAATTGCACAAGGTTTCATTTTTACTTCGGTTTTAGGTCTTTGTGGCTTGACATGATCAGGTCTGTCACTGCCATTTGCAGTGCATTTACTTCTAAACACTGCCATTTGCACAAACCCCCCTCTCCAGTGGTTTCCGTCTCGCTCACATGGAGCCCAGATCCTTGCCGTGGCCAGCAGGGCCTCGCAGCCCCGTCTCTGGAGCTCCTCAGGCCCCTCCTCTGTCCCCAGCCCTCTCCCGCAAGGGCGACACACTCTTCCCTGAGCCTAGAACTTCCCTCCCCAGCGTGGGTGCTGACCTCTGATGCCGATGTGGTCCTCCCCAATCGTCCTCGCCTTCAGTACCTTCTTTAGGGCTTTTGTAACCCCTGACATGCTTCGCAGCTCATTTCCTGTCTCCACACCCCCGTCATGGTGCTTGGTGGTGTCGAGGACCAATGTTATTTAAGAGAGAAAAATACCAGAAGTTCCCTGGTGGTCCAGTGGTTAGGATCCCGCGCTTTCACTGCCGGGACCTGGGTTCAGTGCCTGCTTGAGGAACTAAGATCCCACAAGCTGAGTGGTGCAGCCAAAAAAAAAGGAAAAGAGAGAGAGAGAGAGAGAGAGAGAGAGAGAGATAAATCAGGAGCTTTTCTTCAAATTCGAAATCACCTCATCCCCTTCTTTGGCTTTTTTATTGTCGAGTGGGCAGTACGACTGCTCCAAAGAACATTTCTTGTCTCTAGAATGCATTTCATTCTGCAGGGACTCCCCTATTCAGTACCCAGTTCCTTTCATTCGTTTTTACAAATTTTTTATTAACGCTTTTTCCGAGGCAGACGCAGGGCTAGGTTCCAGGCAAAAACAAACCTGTTCTCAGGGAACTCACAATCCAGCCATGGAGGGATTTTACTGATCACAGAACCAGAAGCCATAGCAAAAAGGGGAATGTCACTGAAGAATCAGAAGCTAAGGGAGCTTTTCTGTCGCTGTAGCCTTTCCTGTTGGCCTGTTTTATCTTCCAACGTGCAGACACACGCTTCTCTTCATTCAAAGCGCCACTTGCACGTTTGGCTCCGTCTTTTTCTGAGAGGCTCACTCAGGGATGGTTGGATGGATGTCACCAGCCGTGACCACATTTTCCTGGAGGGAAGCACAGCTGAGTGTCCTTTCAGGAGCAGATTTTTGTGTTATTAAAGTAGCAATAGAATCAGGTGAAAATAAAGCGAGATCCTTGAAATTGTACAAGAGTCTGTGTCATGCAGTCCTTAATTTTAGTGAAGTGTGGCTGATACACTCAGGGCTGAAGCTGGGCTGGCTCTCTCCAGAAGGAGCCCCAATTTGTATTCACAGCAGACCGTTGACAATTACATCGCGTTTCTGGGCTCATTTTCCTACTGTGTATGTAATTTTTCAACCAGAAAAAGCAATGGAATTGACAGATGCCTGACGTGAATAGAGCTTATTTTTAGAAGGAAAACTGATTGGCATGGAAATTTTAATTTTTTCCGGCAGGAAAACTTGGAGTCCTTTCTCTGTGTCATTTGTTTAAAGTAATTGAACAGAAGAGGGTATCTGTTGAATTTTACATACTCCTCTCGTGTCAAATATATCGATCCTCGCGACACGTCAGCAGAAACGCCCGTCTCCGGAGGGTGTTCGGCCGGCCTGTGAGCTCAGGCCACCTCTTGTCCACCTCGAAGCCCCACGCCATTCAGTGTCCAGGAGGGGAGCCTGTGCTGGAGAGAGATGGGGAAGAGGGAGATGGGGAAACGCAGAGACCAAAAGGCAGAGGGGAGAGTGTGTGGATGTAGTGAAGCCTGGGCCAGTCCTGCCCCCGCCTTCAGCCACCAGGAATAAGGATGTACCGATACTCACCTGCCCGCTTCACCTGCTGAGGAGAATCACGTTGTCTGCCATCCTTTGTTGGGGCCAGACTTGCTTCACGGACTATGGAAATATACAGCTTGTCAAACAGCAGCCCCGTGAGAGTCTGGTTTGCCAGCCCCGTTGGGTGCTGACCTGTGGGTGGCCTCCTGCTGCGGGTGAGGACAGATCCACCGTTCCTCCCCGCTTGTGGTCCGTCAGCATCATCTGAGCATCGTCATGGAGAGAGGAGGCCTTGCAGGTGAACATGTTTGCTGAGAACGCCTCCCTCGGTTTTGCTGCATAAGCAAGATTATAAAACAATACTGTTCTCAAAATACGGGACTCGATTAACCAGGGCTCGCTTGAACTAGAAGCCAGTCCCACAGTAGCAATCCCAAGAAATGGACCCCATGGAGAAATTCCTTCCTGGATGTGTCTGAACAATGTGCTCAAACCGCCCCCCCTCCCCCCGGCTCTCCTGTACCCCACAGACCTGGGCTTTGTGCTCAGGGACCAGTCATCACACCTCACTGCTCTGTGTCACTTCTTCCTGACCCTTCTCCCAAAAACATCCCGGAGAAAGATTTGTGGATAAAAACTGCCAGCCTCTGCTGACAGCAATCAGGATCACTGCGCTGGGTCTGAACAGAACTTGCTGCTGGGATTGAATGGCCCGGCAGGCAGCTGGGGCAGAGACGGTCCTAGAACCCTGTTGGTCAACATGTGATCCAGGCAGTGTAAGGATCTGCCCCATGGCCGCCTAGGCGTCCACATGTCAAGGCATCCCCTCCATCACCCACTGAATGAGCCTTTAAAAAAATCTCTAGAAGGATGCATTGTGTGTTGGCTTCTATCAATAACAGAAGTAATCCCAGTGTCCTAGCTAGAACTTTAGTAACAAAAGGAGGAAAGCTGTGTCAAGAAAGGAAGCTGGGACTTCCCTGGTGGCGCAGTGGTTGAGAATTCGCCGATGCAGGGGGCACGGGTTCGAGCCTTGGTCCGGGAAGATCCCACATGCTGCGGAGCAACTAAGCCCATGTGCCGCAACTACTGAGCTCACGAGCGACAACTACTGAGCCCGCATGCCACAACTACTGAAGCCACGTGGCTAGAGCCCATGCTCCACAACAAGAGAAGCCACTGCCATGAGAAGCCCGCGCACCGCAGTGAAGAGTAGCCCTGCTCGCCGCAACTAGAGAAAGCCCGCGCGCAGCAACAAAGACCCAATGCAGCCAAAAATAGACAAAAAATAAATAAGTTTATTTTTTAAAAAAAAAGGAAGCTTGGGTTTTTCCTTGTTGAACAACGTGTGTCATGGGGCTTACGGTCCCGGGCGCCGATGTCGTCAGAGCCTGGCAGTGGGTTTAAAACTGAGAGAAGCACAGGCACCGTGACCGTCTTCCACTGCAGTGAAGGGGCGGCAGGGCGTCGGGCGGGCAGAGCTCCAACACTGGGTCCTGTGCCACCCGAGCATTTAGTTCATCTAAAGAAGAAAGTGAGTTTCACGCAGGCCTCCGCTCAGAGCCTTGGACGTGATAGAGAGTGGAAGTGAACTTCCCTCACACTCTAGCAGTGAAATGACTGCACGTCGTCCACATGGCGAATGTTTTGAACTTGGGTGAAACTAATGCACAAAAACCATCCTCCTCCTCTGAGTGTCGTTTCTCACACACGTGCTGTAGCCTTCGCCTGAGTGGGGCCCCCTCCCCGGCCAGCTCCATCCCCGTAAGAAGCAGGAGCTGGGGCCCAGGAAGCTGTCCCCAGAGGTTTTAGTGACTATCCACCAACAGGTGACCCCCTGTTTCCAGCTGGGCTTTCATTCGTGACACCCTGTGATTGGAAGCCATCTGTTTTCATGGGGTAAGAGGATTTTATCTGCCATCCTAAGACCTGCGCTACACATGCCAGGAGGAGGAGATAGGAGCCAGAAGGAGCGTCCGTATCTGTAAGTCACAGCGCAGCCTCGGCACGCACGCCGCCACGGCGTCTCTTGGTGAGAACCACGCTGGGTCTCACTTTGTTGCCGGCCTGTGACCACCAAACAGGGAGAGAGACGCACAGCAGCCGGAGGCCCGCTTTGTCCGGGGCAGGGGGCACAGGCCGCCAGCCCAGAGCCTGCGCTGCAAGTGGTAGAAGGGCTCCTTCTGTTCCCGGTGGTGCCTGTGTGAGGTCCCCAAACCCTCCCTTCTCCATCCAGCCCTGTCATAGCTTAACATTAGTGTCTGGAGGCAGGTGCTCTCTTTTTTTAATGTCAGTCTCTTCTGCTCATTGGGAAAGCAAGGATTGCTGTGAATTACTAGGCAGTTGTGGATTATCGTGGTTGAGCTTGAGCCGGAGGGGAGGTGGGGCAGAAAGGGTCCCAGCCGCAGGCGCCAGCTGGAAGCCTCACGTCCACCTCTGTTCGTTTCAGATCATCGATAAGAGTAAAAGGGACCCCTCGGAAGAGATTGAGATCCTCCTGCGGTACGGCCAGCACCCCAACATCATCACCCTCAAAGACGTAAGCGCCTTCTTGCAACAGTGGTGTCGCTTGCGCTTTGTGTCCCTCCGGCTGGCACCAGAAGCCACCGTTGATTTGGTGCAAGCTGGCTGCTTGGCTCACCAGCTGTTCCTGGCACCCTGGAGCTCGGAGCCGGAAGGGGCTGCTGCCCGGACAGCTCGGGGTCACCCGGCAGCTGGGTAGCCCGACCTGCCGGGCTGTTTATTCACACCCCATTGATGGCACCCCACTCCTCCCAAATCACAGAATGTGCACGTGTGAAAGAGGAGAGAGAGCTGGTGTGGATTCTAATCCAGGTGTGTTTCCTCACTGTCATGGAGAGCATGGGGCCCATGAGATGGGCTCCAGCTCTGAGACTCCAGACCCGGAGCCCCACCCAACTCCCTTCGCTTTCCCAACTGAGCGATCTGTGGCCCTTGTCCCTGAAAGAGGGGAAGGGAGCAGGGATCAGTCACACTGGAGCCAGTTGGATGCACCTGGCAGCATCCATAGGGGCCTAGGGCTGGGCCTCTGGGGTCAGGTAGGGGAGAGAGCCTTGTCTTCCTCCCCAACCCCAGAGTGATCCCAGCATCATGAACCCAAAACCTCAAAATACTGGGGCCACCTAGGTTTCCTTTGGGCCCCATAAATGCCTGGAGTAAGAGGCCTTCCAAATGCCAATTCAATTCTGAGGAAAGCGTGAAACAGGCCTTGTGTGAACAAAGCTTAAAGTGAAGCCGAGCTGCATCCCTGTGGGTCACAGTCAGCTCCCCTGCACGAGATCAGTCCCCTTGCTGTTGCCTTTGTCGTGTGTACGCGAAGATCCACAAACAGAAATCAGCGAATTTGAAAACTCCCGAAGAGCTCTGACTGTGTTTGGGATGAGTGATGTCACCCTGGGCACATTCTCGAAAGTAGAGCATTTGATCATAAACTCAGAAATAAATACAACAAGATGAACTTTACATCCTTTATTGAGCTCCATGCCAGCCAGATTGTTTTAGTGATTTGTTCTGAAATCACTGACTTGGAAGCTAGAAAGTCACCGTATTTAGGTGCTTTGCTCCGTTTCTCTCTGGTTCTTCTCAGCACTTGGGCGGCCCCTCTGCTGGGCCATCGACCTGACAGAGACCCAGAGCTTGTTGGTTTGGTTTGTCTTTTAAGTTCAGGAGATTAACGCTAGTATGACTAAAGCTCTCTTTATCTACTGCTTTTCTGAAATAAAAGCAGACCAGCCCTCCTACCTCGTCTCCTCCCGGACTCCCAGGGCTTGTCCCCCGCACAGGGCACAGCAGCATAGAGGGCCCCCGGGGTCAGGCTCCCCACCAACCCCGGACCTGCTGGGTCCCGGCTGGCCTGTCAACCTGCTCGGTAAGGTTTGAAAAGTGCGGCCCTGGAGAACGCTGCCACCTGGGGCTGGGCCAGCATCCGCGTTGTCAGTCTCTGAACATCACTCTTCCGGAGGCAGGGCAGTACCCGGGTTCACTGCAGCTAAATCCATCCATGCAGCTGTCAGCCCTGCTGACCCATGCCCTGCCCAGCAGCAGATCATTAAAGCTGTTTTTTTTCCCAAGAAGAGCCTCGTCTGGCATGACTAGAAAATCCTCGCTCATTTTCTACAGAAGTCTTGTGTCTGCTCCCAGGGGAGTACTGGGACTCCAGGCTCTATGCACTGACGCGCCCCCTGCCCCTGCCGGCGTGGCCCCTCCTTCCCAGTGGCCAGCAGGCCCGCGAGGGTGACCGCGAGGTCCCTGAGGCCTGTGTGCTCTCCCGCCCCACCCCCAGGTCTACGACGACGGGAAGTTCGTGTACCTGGTGATGGAGCTGATGCGGGGTGGGGAGCTGCTGGACCGTATCCTGCGGCAGAGGTACTTTTCCGAGCGGGAGGCCAGCGACGTGCTGTGCACCATCACCAAGACCATGGACTACCTCCATTCCCAGGGGGTAAGGCCCCGCCCCGCCCCCGGGCAGCCCCCCGGGGAGGACAGAGGA
>NW_006769874.1:657217-727176 GCF_000442215.2 Lipotes vexillifer | reverse complement strand
CGGGACCCGGGGCACTCAGAGGCCACGGGCTCAAGAGCTGGGAACTCAGGTGTCCTCGTCTTCCTTGTGAATCACAACCGTCCCTCTTGGGTCTAAATGATTTTAGACACACACGCTGTGTGTCCAGGAGCTAGGTCAAGAAATTAAATTTACCGAGACCGGGTATAGCAGAAAAGTAGTTTGGGCTTGATAAAGGGAAGTTTGGAATGTTCATCAATTGCCCTATTTAGAATTGAATTCCTCCACCAATGCCAAGGAATATGGTGGTAAAATGACAGCGACCGCTGAGGGTTCCAGGTGCTGCTCTAAGCTCTTCGTCTGGGCAGTTCTAGACTCTGGATCACACCCATTTCACAGATGAGGAGACCAGAGCGCAGAAGGGTTGAGTATCGTGCCCAAAGCTGCACACAGAGCCGGGTTCTAACCCAGCACCATGCGTCTAGACCCCTTGCCCTCAGCCCTGGACCCCCATCTCCTCAGCACCTCCCAGGAAGCAGCAATGCTTCCCTGGCCAGCCGTGCACGTGTGGCTGTCAGCTTTTAAAATGCAGCCCCGTCTGACCAGGACATTCCTCCAGGGCCGCACGATGGTCATTTCCCAGGACGGTCAGACGCAGAAGCAGCCCTGCAGATGATGGTTTTGCAGATTGGCTTCTGTTGCACGAGGTGGGGCAATAGACCGGGAACCGAAGTCTTTTGTTTCCCGGCCATTGGAGCCCCTGTAAGCCGGCTGCCGGCCGTGGCCCTTTAATCTCCCTTCTCTGTCCTCTCCCTGGGTATTAGCAGGACAATGAGACACGTGGGCCCCAAGCCACATGCAGGCACACCACATGTTCTTACAATTGGCCTCTGTCCCCTTCAAAAGAAACCGCTTTGTGCCCTAAATAGCTAAATAGCCGCTGTGCTTTGAGGCACCGCTGGCCCCGTCCTTGGTGCTCAGAGCGCTCTGTGGCTCACTCCGCACAGATGCGGCTCTCGGATTTCTGTCCACTGGCCATGTGCACATGACAGAGGCTCCTTGTCTGCATCACCCGCTGGGGTGCCCGACACCTGCCCGCTGGAACGTGGCATCACACAGCAGATGTTTATCTTTAGAAATCTTCCATCCGTGTTACTGAGCTCACCACCAGTGCCTCTCTGTGTGATGGCCCCAGCGGGCCTCCCTGATCTTGGACACATGCTTACTTATCTATTCATCCAAATACTCACTTACCAGCCGAGGGGCTTAGGTGGGGTCCTCGATTTTTGAGTGTCAGTGTGAGAGAAAGAGAGGGGGGAGGACCTACAGAGATCAGAGCATCCCAGCCGATTGCTTCCTGCCTCAGGACCTGCCCAGAATAAACGACTCCAAATAAGCCCTTATCTCCTGAGTGCATCCCCGCTTCTCTCTCCTGCTCCAGCCTGGGCCCCAGCTCAGGCGTAATTCCTCCTGCCTTTCTAGGTCGTTCATCGAGACCTGAAGCCGAGCAATATTCTGTATATGGACGAGTCTGGAAACCCCGAATCCATCCGAATCTGTGATTTCGGGTTTGCCAAGCAGCTGCGAGCCGAGAATGGGCTGCTGATGACCCCCTGCTACACAGCCAACTTCGTTGCCCCGGAGGTGAGAGGACCACTGAGCCAGCGGGAAGACGGCCCTTTCCTACTTTCGGAGTCACTGCGCGGTTCGGTGTATTGGCATCAGCAGTAATTCCAGAGGCAGAAATGAGAAGCTTCGGTCTCTTTGTGCTCAAACACAGTTATTTTACCATTTTATTTCCTATTCGTAAAATCTGTAACGGTGAGGGTTGCATGTGGAATTGTCATTGTGCTCTAGACGATTTCGATCAAATCTGCCTGTCTGTTAGGAGTTACGGTGAGAACTAATGCGTCGATCTCTCCTACAACCGGGAAGGGAGCCAGTGGGTCACCTGGGATCAGAAATCTACCCAGCAGCTGCACCAGGAGAGAGTGCACATGCGTGGACTTACTTGGTGCCAGAGTTCTCGGTCCAGATTGTTTCCCAAAGCTCCAGGAGCGAGTCAGGTGCCATGGGACTGAACGCTGGGATTCCGCCGAGATTTGCGGATGAGAACGCGCGTGAATCCTGCAGGCTCTCCCTCCCGCCCCCTCTTCTCAGGGCACCAGAGGCCTCGGCAGCACATCTCGTGTGTGCTGTGCCCTTTTCAGGCTCCTGGGGATCATTTCCGGTAGGTCCTGAAGTCACTGGTGTGTCTGTGACAAATCCAGTTTCTTGCTTTTTAGAAAATTAACCAAACCCGAGATGCTGGTGAGAGCAGAGCTGGAAACAGAAGAGGCTGACGTTGCTGATGGGGGCGGTAGGGGGGTGGGGAGGTCAGGAATGAAAACAGACGTTAGGTTCTGCGTGGATCCCTCTGGTGGTTGGTGAAGCTGCTCCAGGGTGGCCCTGGTGGGTGCAGTGACAAGTACAGAAAGTCCTAAGAGAGAGGCATGCTTGCCCCTAGTGGCCAGTCTGTGAGCTGGGAGGTGACCCAGGTGGGGTCCACAAGGTGACCACGGCCAGTGGTCCACGAGGAAGATGTCCACGTACCTGCCAGGATACGGATGGATATGCAGCTGGGGCCATCGTTAGGCTGTCCAGATGCTACCTGTAGCCCCTTTAAGAATAATCTGGTTCTATTTGAGCAATATTATTGCCTTATTTGATCGCTACTAATGTTAATAGTATTGGTTTTAGTGATTAGAGACTACCTTACGTTGGTATATTACTTTACCATTTACTGAGCACTTTTACCAGTATGTTTTGCTTTTATCCTCCTATGCCACATGGAGTGGGCAGGGTAGATACTGTTAGCCACAAACACCTCACAGATTCACAGAAAAACAGACCCCATGTGTTGAAGGGACTTTGAAGATCACTCAGCTAGTGAACACGGGCAAAGGGCTTGAACACCGAACGCTTGGTGTGTTCACACGCCTCGGTGACCTGCCATGCAGCAGGCACCACGCCCGAGGTGCAAAGATCCCGGCCCCAGTGTCTAAGGAAATTGAACACGGCTCTCCTGACTTCACATTCAATGTCAATCCAGTAACCTGCAGTCGCCCGGAGTGCTCGTGCTGCTTTCTTTTTTTTTTTTTTATTAATTAATTTATTTATTTTTGGCTGTGTTGGGTCTTCGTTTATGTGCGAGGGCTTTCTCCAGTTGCAGCAAGTGGGGGCCACTCTTCATCGCGGTGCGCAGACCTCTCACTGTCGCGGCCTCTCTTGTTGCGGAGCACAAGCTCCAGATGCGCAGGCTCAGTAGCTGTGGCTCACGGGCCCAGCCGCTCCGCGGTATGTGGGATCTTCCCAGACCAGGGCTCGAGCCCGTGTCCCCTGCATCGGCAGGCGGACTCTCAACCACTGCGCCACCAGGGAAGCCCTCGTGCTGCTTTCTTTATTGTTATTCAACTGTAAACGTATCAGAGGATTGCCCTCCCCTGAAGTGTGTAACCCCCCGGGACACGAACACTCTCCCGTGTTAACTAGTCCTCAGAAACTCAAACACAGAACTACCAGGTGACCAAGCAACTCCGCCTCTGGGTACAAACCCAGAAGAGTTGAAAGCAGAGGCAAGAACAGATATCTGTTCACCCGTGTTCGCAGCAGCAAAAAGGTGGAAACAACCCAAGTGTCCATCGATGGATGGACGGTACAGTGGAATATTAGCCTTCAGAAAGAGGGAAATCCTGTCCTACACCACACCATGGATGAACCTTGAGGACACTGTGTTGAGTGTGATACGCCAGGAAGAAAAGGACAATTATGTGATTCCTCTTACATGAGGGACCTAGAGTTGGCAAATTCATAGAGACAGAAAGTTAAATGGTAGTTCCCAGGGGCTGGGGGGAGGGGAGGGGGAGTTGTTGTTTCATGGGGACAGAGCTTCAGTTTTGCAAAAGGAAAGGAGTTGTGGGGATGGGTGATGCTGACAGCTGCCCAGCAGCGTGAATGTACCTAGTATCACTCAACCGTATGCCTAAAAACGGCAAAGATGGGAAATGTTATGCTAAGTATATTTTACCAGAGTAAAAAAAATTCTTCTGTTTTGTTTTGGGTTTTGTTTTGTTTGGTTTTGGTTTCTGCCACACTGCACGGCTTGCAGTATCTCAGTTCCCCGACCAAGGACTGAACCTGGGCCACCGCAGTGAAAGCCCGGAATCCTAACCACTAGGCCACCAGGGAACTCCCAAAATTCTTCTGCCTTAAAAATTAACTGTTTCCTTTTCAGTCTGTCGTGTATCTGGCAAGAGCCAGGGCTCCCGGTGTGCGCGGGTCTTTGGGGAATCCTACTGCACGGAATTAGGGTTGGCTTTGCGGCGATAAGCGACAGTACCACTGAAGTCGCCCCGCATCCCCAGCCATCCCCCCGACCCCCGCCGGGGTTATGGACCCATCACAGCAACGTGCTGTGACCTTGAATTTCCCCTGCCAAGTGCTTATCCGTCGTCTGCTTTTCCCCTGGCAGGTCCTGAAGCGGCAAGGCTATGACGCGGCTTGTGACATCTGGAGTCTGGGGATCCTGCTGTACACCATGCTGGCGGGGTAACGCAAACCCTCACGTGGGTGTCGGCGCTCAGGGCACCCCTGCCAAGGCTGCTGGCCCTTGTGGGCCTGTCCCTGTGCACGGTGTGGGCCCATACCTACAGACCTTGAGTTCAGTCTCCCGAGGCCCCTGCAGGACAACCCGAGAGCAAGGGCAGAAAGTCATGCCTTGCCGTTCAAGTGTGTCTCTGGAATTAGGGAACTGGGGCTCCACAGCCCAGCTCAGCTCATCAACAAAAACCCAAGCCTCTGACCGCGGGTCCACGTTCTCGCCTCTGCACCACGCATCCTCTGCACAGAGGTCACAGCATCTTTCCTTACAGACATCTTCTCGAGCCAGGAAGCAGCAACGTCTCGAAGAGGCAGGCAGCCCAGGCTCCGGGTCATAGATTCACCCTCACTAGCTCTGCTCCCGGGTGAATCACAAGAGTGACTGAGAATGGCCTGCTTTTTGCGTGGCCCTCAGTGAGGTATTTCCTAGTCAATCAGTGACTAGTGTCGCAGTGGAGGGGGGAGCCCCAGTGAGCCTGGGGCCGTGCCCTGAGGGCTGCAATAGCAAAGGAGTTTCCTGCAGTTTCTTCCCAATGCCACACTTTGTGATTCTTCTGGTGCTTACTTTGCCAATACATAAACTAGGCGTACAAACCCTGCCACTAAAGGAAGTGCGTTAGGATTACATATAATTTCCTTTCTGGGGAGGCTACACTGACCCACCCTGGTTTATGTGAAGGGGTGACAATAAACATCTATCACACACTTACAGTAGGGCAAGAACCGTTTGCATTTTGTGTGTGCTTGTGCGTACCACTGCTGTAGATCCCTGCGAGTGTATTATTCTGCCCATTTTGCAATTGAGGTTCAAAAAATGCATTTGTCAGAGAAGCCAGAGTTGGTAATAGATCGACCATGGGTCTCTCAGACTTCAAATCCCAGGCTCCCATCCACTATATACCACACTGTCACCATGGAAACCGCATCACCGGGCAAACCACTGTACCACACTGTCACCAGGGAAGCCAGAAACGGTCCAGAAAGGCTCATCCTTGGGTCCACAGAACTTTCTTCACTGGCCGAGTAAGGAAAAGAGACACAGCAGTAAGAAATAAATTACACTTTACCATGAATCCTGGATTTGGGGCATGATGGGAAAGAAAAAATTATTCTTTTTACAACAAAGAGGCAAAATGAACTTTATCTTAGATTATAAAATGGAAGCTCATTACCACATATTCTCTCATCACACAGATTTACCCCTTTTGCAAACGGACCAGATGATACCCCTGAGGATATCTTGGCAAGGATTGGCAGCGGGAAGTACGCCCTTTCCGGGGGGAACTGGGATTCCATATCTGATGCGGCAAAGGTGAGTACATTGCCCAGTGCTCTTCTTAGGTATGGAGATTCTGCAGTAACCATTTTATCTCTGAGAATACTAGAGGATACTTTTCGTGTAAATAATATAGATATTTTATACTCATAGATTTTTTTAAGACACACAGCTAAAAGAAAATTTTTGTAAAAATATTTCATAGCACTTTTCACATTTTCTACAGTCTTGGTGTATTAGGGTTCTCCAGAGATACAGAACCAGTAGGATGTGTATGTATAGAGACAGAGACAGAGAGAGATTAAGACAGAAGATGAGCGATTTATTTTTATGGAATTGTGGAGGCAAGTCCAAAATCTATAGGGCAGGCCAGAAGCCTGGAGACTCAGGGAAGAGTAGATGTTGCAGCTCTAGTCCAAAGGCCATCTTCTGGCAGAATTCCTTTTTCCTTCGGGGACTAAAGTCTTTTTTCACTAAAGACCTTCAACTGATTGGATGAGGCCCACACAAATTATGGAGAAGTTGACATTTACTTGTTAATGTTGCCTTCACAGAAACATCTAGATCACTACTGGTTCTTTGTTTTTTGGGGGGACGGTTGGCCTCACCACACGGCCTGTGAGAACTTACTTCCCCAACCAGGAATCAAACCTGCACCCTCGGCAGTGAAGGGGCAGAGTCCTAACCACTGGACCACCAGGGAGTTCTCTAGACGAGTGTTTTTTGTTTTGTTTTGTTTTTCTTTTTTTTCATTGATGTATAGTTCATTATGTAGGTTTCAGGTGCACAACATAGTGATTCACAAGTTTTAAAGATTGTACTCCGTTTATAATTATTATAAAACAGACGGGTGTTTGACCAAACACTGGGTACCATGGCCTAACCAAGTTGACGGAGAAAATTAACCATCACACTTTTAGGGATGTTGCAAAATGATAGCCCTGAGTGTTCACAGACTGATCAAGTAAAGCTCTGGTACAGGGGTGTATTCCTGTTATTAAAAAATACTCTGAATTGGGGCTTCTCTGCAGCTGCACCATGTGTGACCAGCCCTGTTTCTCTGTCCATCAGACTTGGAGTTCCTCTCTAATCAAATAGTAAATTATAGTCCAACCACAGTAAGAAACAGCATCAACAGTCTATCTCCTATGTTTCTATAAAATGACCAGAGGAGGAGAAATTCTGATTCCAGCTCTGCCATTACCATCTCTCTGTGACCTCATACAGTGATGGTGGAGGTGATGGTGGAGATGATGGTGGAGGTGATGGCGGATGTGGTGGTGAAGGTCATGGTGGAGGTGATGGTGGAGGTGATGGTGGAGGAGGTGGTGGAGCAGATGGTGGAGCAGATGGTGGAGGTGATGGTGGAGCAGATGGTGGAGGTGATGGTGGAGGTGATGGTGGAGGTCATGGTGGAGGTGATGGTGGAGGTGATGGTGGAGGAGGTGGTGGAGGTGATGGTGGAGGAGGTGGTGGAGCAGATGGTGGAGCAGATGGTGGTGATGGTGGAGCAGATGGTGGAGGGGATGGTGGAGCAGATGGTGGAGGTGATGGTGGAGCAGATGGTGGAGGTGATGGTGGAGCAGATGGTGGAGGTGATGGTGGAGGTGATGGCGGATGTGGTAAAGGTCATGGTGGAGGTGATGGTGGAGGTGATGGCGGATGTGGTAAAGGTCATGGTGGAGGTGATGGTGGAGGTGATGGCGGATGTGGTAAAGGTCATGGTGGAGGTGATGGTGGAGGTGATGGTGGAGGAGATGGTGGAGGTGATGGTGGAGGTGATGGTGGAGGAGATGGTGGAGGTGATGGTGGAGGTGATGGTGGAGGAGATGGTGGAGGTGATGGTGGAGGTGATGGTGGAGGAGATGGTGGAGGTGATGGTGGAGGTGATGGTGGAGGAGATGGTGGAGGTGATGGTGGAGGTGATGGTGGAGGAGATGGTGGAGGTGATGGTGGAGGTGATGGTGGAGGTGATGGTGGAGGTGATGGTGGAGGTGATGGTGGAGGTGATGGTGGAGGTGATGGTGGAGGTGATGGTGGAGGTGATGGTGGAGGTGATGGTGGAGGTGATGGTGGAGGTGATGGTGGAGGTGATGGTGGAGGTGATGGTGGAGGTGATGGTGGATGGTGGTGGTGCTGGTGGAAGTGATGGTGGAGGTAATGGTGGAGGTGATGGTGGAGGTGATGGTGGAGGAGGTGGTGGAGGTGATGGTGGAGGAGGTGGTGGAGGTGATGGTGGAGGTCATGGTGGAGCAGATGGTGGAGGTGATGGTGGAGGTCATGGTGGAGGTGATGGTGGAGGAGGTGGTGGAGGTGATGGTGGAGGAGGTGGTGGAGGTGATGGTGGAGGTGATGGTGGAGCAGATGGTGGAGGTGATGGTGGAGGAGGTGGTGGAGCAGATGGTGGAGGAGGTGGTGGAGCAGATGGTGGAGGTGATGATGGAGGTGATGGCGGATGTGGTGGTGAAGGTCATGGTGGAGGTGATGGTGGAGGTCATGGTGGAGGTGATGGTGGAGGAGGTGGTGGAGGTGATGGTGGAGCAGATGGTGGAGGTGATGGTGGAGGAGGTGGTGGAGCAGATGGTGGAGGAGGTGGTGGAGGTGATGGTGGAGGTCATGGTGGAGGTCATGGTGGAGGAGGTGGTGGAGGTGATGGTGGAGGTGATGATGGAGGTGATGGCGGATGTGGTGGTGAAGGTCATGGTGGAGGTGATGGTGGAGGTGATGGTGGAGCAGATGGTGGAGGTCATGGTGGAGGTGATGGTGGAGGTAATGGCAGCTGGCATTTAGTGAGCACTTCCCCTGTGTCTCACCCTGACACCCGCATTGCTCCTTCCTTCCACTCTGTTTTGAATGGGTATGGGAATTGTCTTAGTTCCGGTTCCCACAGTAGAGCCACCGACCAGGACTTGGGTGCTGGTGGTTTCCTTGAGAGGTGATTTCAAGCAGGAGTGAAGGGCAGGGAAAAGGTGGCAGGAAAGGAGTTCGTCAGATGCGGGACACATTACCAAGGTCACAGCTGCAGGGAGAGGGCTTCGCTGCCTCCCAGGACCTTTTGCCGATTTCTCCCTGCTCCTTCCCTGCCATATCTTCCCCTTGCTTGTTCCCCTGGGCCTTTCCCCACTCTGTGCTCACCACACAACAAAACCTCCAATCCTCCGAAAACAGGCAAAGCCTACGGATTTGTATGTTTTTATAATACTTTATCCGCCTCCTGCATGCACTGTATAAAAACACACTGCTTTACTGTGAGCTTTTTTTTTTTTGGCCTCACCACGCAGCTTGCAGGATCTTAGTTCCCCAACCAGAGACTGAACCCCTGCTCTCGGCAGTGACAGTGCGGAGTCCTAACCACTGGACCGCCAGGGAATTCCCTACTGTGAGTTCTTGATCAAGTCAATAAAGGTCTCCCTGCTTTCATTTTCCACACATGGAAATGGGGAGAACAGTCCTTCCAGGAGATATTTGTTTCAAGAAGTTACCAAGATTAATGTTATCAAATATCAAAAGGCATTGTATTTCTCTGCAGAAGGACATTTTATTAGTGTATATTTCTTTGTTGCGGTTTATGATCACAGATTCTGTTGAGTGATGCAACTTCACATTAAACAGATACTCTAACTGATTTCATTTCATTTTGGAATGTGATGGGAACAGTAAAAGGAGAGGAGGCTAGCGGAAAAGCACGGATTCTCGCCGAGGCTCTTCCTTGGGCACTTGGTGAACAACTATACACATCACGTCTTCACCTACAAAACAGGGATGTAATATTCACCCTCTTTCCCCCAAGGACAGCCCTGATGACTCACAGGAGCAGGTGCCTCAAGCGTGTGAAGACAGTCTCATGAATTCCATGCAGATGCAACTCACAGTTCTAATTGTACGTGTGTGTACATGTAGGTACACACATTTGCATGTATTGCCACATGTATATCTAAAGTGGAGCTCAGTCTTTAAACCCATTGTAGGAGTTTTTGTTGCTGTTACGTTACAATCAAATAAGAAAATCAGGGCTTCCCTGGTGGCGCAGTGGTTGGGAGTCCGCCTGCCGATGCAGGGGACACGGGTTCGTGCCCCGGTCTGGGAAGATCCCACGTGCCACGGAGTGGCTGGGCCCGTGAGCCATGGCCGCTGAGCCTGTGCGTCCGAAGCCTGTGCTCCACAGCGGGAGAGGCCCCAGCAGTGAGAGGCCCGCATACCACAAAAAACAAAAAACAAAAAACGAACAAACTCAAATAAGAAAATCACCTCTATGGAACATGAGTCCCTTTGGACACAAGTAACGGCAGCAGATTGTTAATTCCACAGTTGGTGATTATTTGCAGCAAATATTTGTGGATTTGAGGATAGTAATATTTATTATATGTGATAAAATGTAACTGAGGACATTGTTATGATTGGTTTATATCTGTGGGATAGTCATTATTTCAGCTTCTCCCTTTGGAAGATTATTGTTTTTACTCAAATGATATTTCAGTAACTTACACCCGCTATTGAACGTTTCCACATTTGATTTCTCTTCAGACATAAAATCTTTAATACTGTATGAACCTGGGGTGATCCGCCAAGTTGACGACGGTTAAAACTTTAAAAAAAAATTCACATGTATATAAACCTGGGGGTAAACGTTCGGCCCCAGGCACAGAGCTTCACTGTCAGCACGGTGGTTGGGTGTCGCCGTGAGCAGGGGAGGACTTTTGCTGAAAGCCCCTGAGAAGCAGCAGCACCCACTGCCCTCCCCCCACAGGATGTCGTATCCAAGATGCTCCATGTGGATCCTCAGCAGCGCCTGACAGCAGTTCAAGTCCTCAGACACCCGTGGATTGTGAACAGAGAGTACCTGTCCCCAAACCAGCTCCGCAGACAGGACGTCCACTTGGTGAAGGTACCGACCACTGGTCCCCACGGCAGAATGGTGGGAGCGGGGACTCCGGAGAGCTGCCCCGATACCTGCATGGCTAACCCCAGGGGTCACGGGGTGCCGGAAGGGAACCCGCAACAGGCCCAGGTAGGCATCCCAGGTGTATTTACGGTTACTTGGTTCATCCCATACATGCAGTCACATGCCAGACTCTGAACAAGTGACAACTTCTGTTAACACAGAAGGGGTGGCCCCTCTTCTGGGAGGTGTGCTGTGCCCCCAGCCGTGCAGCGGCTGGGGTTCTCCTGCTGGGAGCCGCCCATTCAAGACCACCCGAGGGTTTAGAGCTGCTCCAGGAGGGGCCCAGTCACCCAGGTTGGTCCCGGATCCTCAAGATTGGCAGAGCTGGGGTGCCATTGCCAGGAGGGCACCCCAGGGACCCAGCAGCCGCAGAGCGGATCGGGGGCCGGGAGGACATCACCCCGGGGCTCCCCGGGAGCCCAGAGCGTCTACCCCCAGTCACCGCACGGTTCACAGATGGGGTCAGGGGGGCGGGTGGACACGGCAATCAGAACAACACCCTGATGTTTGAGAGCCGGTGCTCCGTGGTCCTGAAGGAAGGCCTCCCGTAGCCCAGGCTCGGCAAGGCCCAGGCCGGGTCGGGGGCCGGCACCGCGTCACCGCCGCTCCCTTGTGTTGCAGGGAGCGATGGCCGCCACCTACTTTGCTCTGAACAGAGCCCCCCAGGCCCCGCGGCTGGAGCCCGTGTTGTCCTCCAGCCTGGCCCAGCGCCGGGGCATGAAGAGACTCACGTCTACGCGGCTGTAGCCGAGCCCGGCGCCCGCTCATCCTGCACCTTCTCGGGCAGCCGGAGAGGATCCAGGCGGGTGACCTCCTGACGCCTGGCTGTGCCGACCTTGCCATCTCCGCCCCCAGCCAACCAGACGGAGTCCTTCCACCGCAGACCGTGCCGAGTGCCTGGAGGCTCCTCCAGCCCGTGGGTCTTGCACTGTCATGGCTTGTGTTTCCATGGAGACACGTGTTTTCCAGTTATAAAGTCAGTGACCTGGTCTGATTTCCAGCACACACAGCCCAGGTGTCACGGTGCGAAGGTGACAGTTAACGGCAGAGCCCTGGGGGCCCGGCTTCTGCGCCTCTGCCCTTGCCCACGGCTGAGTGGCCAGTGGGCACAGGGCACCTAGGAGCAGACGCCTGGTCCCTCCAGATGATCCAAAGAGCCCTCGTCTCATTGCCCCCCACTTGGGACTGAGGCCCCCATGTTCTCTCCCGTTGCAGATCTGATGGGGCGAGGCCACCCTGGCCCCGGGAGCAGCAACTTCCCCTCGGTGGCCACGTTTCACAAGAATCGCTCGCGTCCCCGGGAGGGAGCCAGCCCAACTTGGGCCCATGTTTTCGCGTTCTCCTGAGGACCGGGGTCTGCAGGAGCGGCTTCGTCACACTCCCCTCCCCGCTCAAGGGTCGCCGCGGCCGCCCCGAGCTTCCGAGAGGGCCTGGGCTTCCCTAAGTGCTGGTTTTCCCCTTTCATGGAAACCCTGTGGCCCGTGGGAACCCTCAGTTGGGTTGCCTCCCGTCAGTCCATTCTCGGTTCCGCTGGAGACCCCTGCCCCCTGCTCAGGGCCAGAGGGGAGCAGAGGGTGTGTTGCTGAGAGCAGGGGTGCCCTTTGTGGAAGCTGTGCTTTTGTGTCGTGCTTTGTGTTTCTGTTGCACAGGTCTGTCCTCACCTGACATGTCAGGGATATTTAATGTTTCCCCCGGGGCGTGTGAACACAGAAGTGGGTGTGATGCAGGGCAAGCCACCGCCGGGGCCTGGAGGACAGGCCTGTGTCCTCCCAGCCGGCCCCAAACCAGGGGGCCACCAGCCGGCTGACTGGAGGGCCCTTGCCCACCGTGCTGTGACTGGCCAGCATCGCTGGGCACCCCCTGCCCTCGGGGGGAGGGGGGGCACCTGTTGGTCTCAGCCGGGTTTTCACCAAGAAGACAATTTCTGAAAGTCCCTCCATTTCAACTCACTCTGGTACCCAACTCGACCGACAAAAACAAAAACAATGCCGCCTTCTAAAAAATAGCTCCGTAGCTTGGTCTAATGGTTTTCAGACCTGAAAATATAAATGTATCGCAGAAGCTTTCATTATCCCGTGGGCCTTTTTTTTTTTTTTTTTTTTTCCTCAGAACCACAAGGAATAAAAAGGTGGGGACAGATTCATGTACCTGTTTTCTCACAAAGCCCTCTTGGGCACTTGGCATATTTCTCAATAGAAAGTGCTTTTTCCCAAGGCTCAAAAGACTTCCACCCACAATAGTTTTGTTTTAGGTCAGAACTATTTTGTCTGTTATTAGAAACTTAGGAAAACCTGGGTGGCCCCAGGTCACAGATTTTTGCCCTCCCAGAAATCGACAGTGGTCCTTGTATCTTGTGTTTGCCGCACAGGCAACGGCCGGTCCATCAGCCGCCTGGGCCTCTGTCCTGGGCTTGTTGGCACGTTGCTGGTTTGCTTGAAGTCCGTGTGTTGTGATGGAAGGGGACAGAACAGAGAGACAGAGATGAAGCATGGCTGGGAGAGCGGCCAGCACGTGTTTTCTGTGCATCACACCAGCCCCCTTACGTGTGCAGCCTTAGTTCTGACTGTTCAGAGCCCCGCGGGGACCCCGGGACTCGCCCGCACCGGACCCTGCCAGTGGCAGGGGCACCCCGGCTCTTCCCCACTCTCTCCTGAACCAACTCGAATGCCCTGAGATACCTCCATTCCCTCGCCCTTCTGCAAAACAAAGTGGTACTTGAAACCCTTCTGCAGAGAGGCAGCCTAGAGAAGCTGAGAGCCTGTGTTTAATTGAACTGGCTTAAGTCTCAAGTAGCCAGTGGCTGGGCTTCCTAACCGGCAGTCGGTATGTGAATGAAGGTGCGATCACCGCGTTATTCACCTGTATGGGGCACCTCCACCATTCACGCAAGGCCTTGTGGGATCTGCACACGTGGTGTGACAGCCCAGCAAGTTAACTGGCTGCCCTGCCCTCCTGTAGAGTCAGACCCCCTCTGGATCACCAGAACCACAGACTTGGTTGTGATAAACCCGAGCCCGGGGTCTCAGGCCTTCGGCCCTGCCGGTCCCCCTCCGTGGCACCCACTGTAGTCCCATCCACCCCGGCGCCTGCCCACTTTAAGAGAAACACCTGATGCCCCCCAGAGGGAGAGCTTTGCCCAATGCTGCCCCCCACGTCACACGGGGCAAGAGTGAGGTTTCACTTGTTCCCCAGGGGCAGTGGGGCGTGATTTCAGACCACCCGCGTGTGTGTTGCTGCGCGGAAGGCTGTCAGGGCTCGAGTGGCCACGGGTCCGATGCGAGCTGGCCCTGCTCACTAGTGGCGTGACCCAGCGCCGCTCTGGGGTGGTGGCCTTGCTTCACTGGCTGCCTCCAGCACAGGAGGGATCTGATCTGCACTCGTCCTCACCCACGTGGTTTGGTGGCCCTCACCGCTCTGAGAGCCGTGAGATTCTAGAATGGAAAGGACGCCGCAGGCCCTGAGTGACGAGGAGAAGCCACCCGCAGGCTCAGGGCATCACCGGGAAGGGACCCGCCAGCTGCAGCCGAGCCCGCGCTCTCCCGAGGACACCGCCAGCACTTGGTGTCCCTGCCCGCATCCGTGTTTACAGGGGACTCTCATGTTCACGCTTTATATTTTATGTTGGAGATGGGCGGCCACTCTACGATATTTATTACGCTTTCCAGACTTTCTGAATAGATTTTTTTAATAAACGGGTTTTATGAAGTGTAATATTTTTCTAGCATTACTGTGATATTGGACTTCTGTCCTGTCAAGAATAACAGTCTGCAGGTGAGCTTCTTACCAGGCCCTCCCCCGTCCCCTTGCACCGCCTTCTGGCTGCTCCCAGCCTCTGCTGCCACCAGCTGGCCTCTTCATGGGGGCAGGCGGCACGGCCATCCCCCACCCTGAGAGCTGTGCGTGCACGGGGCCGCGCGTGCGTGCACGTGTGGGTGTGTAAGCACATGCCCAAGTGCGTTGGGTGGTGTGTGTGTTTGTGCACACGTGTGTGTGTGAGCACATGTGTGTGCGTCTGCTCCCCGTGCAGCCCGGCAGGAGACGGGATGGGCATGTTGGTAACGAAGCAGGTGGCCCGGGTGGGCTGCTGGGCGCCATCCCCGCGGTCTCTCCCAGGTGTACCACCTGCCACCTCACGCCCAGCTTTTCTTCGTACAGTAATAAAACAAGAAGCTACGCTGTCGGTCGTGAGCTCTGCAACCTAATTTCTTCTTCCCTCTTGGTCAGTTCCTAACCTGCGTGTGTCAGCCGGTGGGACCCCCCCAACGCACACATCTCTGCCATCGTTTGGGGGCTGCTTCCCCAGCAGCTGAGGGATCTTCCCGAGATCCTACAGCCTCACGGTGCAGGTGGAGCTGAATTTCAGGGCCAACAATAACGCCCAAGGAATTCTTTCTCCTGCTGCCCCAGAGCGTGCTCAGAAAACGCCAACTGGAAGAGATTGAATTGGAGAAAGCATCTCTTACATCCGATGTGTGTTATCTTCTGTTGCCACTGTGATAAATTCCCTTAACCTGGTGGTGCTGAACAATTCGTTATGTGATAGTTCTGGAGGTCACAAGTCCAGATGGGTCCCATGGGGTGAAATCAGGGTGTGGGCAGGGCTGCATTGCTTCTGGGGGCTCCAGGGGAGACCTTTCCAGCCCTTTTCCAGTGTCCCTCCAGCCTCAGAGCCAGCCGCAGGGGCCGAAGCTACGGTCCTCACATCTGTCACCCACCTGGAGCACCCAGGACACGCTCCCTTCTGTAAGGCCAGCTGGTTAGCAACCTGAATTCCACCTGCCACCTCAGCTCCCCTTTGCCCCGGCACCAGCACGTGACATCTTTGCGGGGGCCCGTCACTCTGTCTGCCGGGCCAGCGAAGATCTGGCCACACGTTTCAGCCTGTGTGTGGTTCACAGGGGGACGAGATTCAGGAACTGTGTTGCTTTGGGGCTTTGCTTTCTCAGAAGCTGACAAGTTACCTGCCGCAGTCTCGTGGATGCCGGACCGAGACACGAGACTCCGGGTCAGAGCCCAGCCACCCCCATAGCAAACAGCGAGACCCCGTGTGCGTCAGTCCCCTGGCTCCCCGATCTCACGGGGGTGGTGGAGTATGGCCCAGGCCGAGGGTTGCCCAGAGGGCTGTGTGACAGCCGGGGCCTGACTTGGGAAACACCAGTTATAAAGGGCTGCAGGCAAACAGCCATCCTTTGCCCGGGACGGGGACGCAGTCCTGTCTCCCTGGCTGTGCAGTGTCTCGGGGGACGTCCCGCTAACTCAACCGCAAGCGCACACATGCGTCTTTTGCAGGATGTAACCTGGTCCTCCAGGTACCTTTCATGCAGAGCATTGTATCTATACTTGCAAATCCAGCTTTGCCACTTGTCCTAAGTAATGCCAACCCAGACCATTGGCCGTATTTGCTTCCCAAGATGCTGGAAACATGAGGCGGGTAAGGGAGCCTCGGGCCTGTGCTCCTGGTTTCCAAGGCAGCCCCCGGGTCACCCAGTTATGCCGCCCACCAAATCCCTGGTGTTTTATCCGGTCTGTGACCTCCTAGGTAAAATGAGTAAATCTCGTGTACGAGGGCAGATGTCAGGGCAGCTTGTGACTCAGGATCCCGAGTCAGAGGCTGGGCAGGGGGTCGGGCTCTGCTGCCAGTGTGGTGTGGAGGCGTCCCCATCCCAGGGCTCGGATTCCTTGGCCATACAAGGGTCGAGGCCACCTCCACTGATGGGAGGACAACTGACCCAGCTGTTTCAGCTTGTCAGTGCTTTCACATAGTGTCAGTCATTTCATCACTGGCATGTAGAAACTCAGACTAAACAGATGATCCCTCATAGCAGAGATTCGCTCAATCAAAACACATTTCCTGAGCTTGGACCACAGTCCCATCGCTGTCCTAAGAGGTTCCGCAGCCACAGGACAGGGCCCTCCTCTGGTGACGCTAAGCTTCCAGCAGGGGAGAAAAAGCAAACCAGTAACAGCACATAAATGGTAGATGCCAAGGTGGCCTGCGCTCTGAGGGAAAAGCAGAGCGGACCAAGGGAACTTGCCATTTTATTCAGGAAGGGAATTCAAAACGTGCACTAATCCTTAAGATTTGCTGGTTCTCCTCAGCAACAGATGTTACCAACCTTTCAGTGTTGAGCCCATGACTTTTGAATTTTATTTAATTGATTCCCCAATAGTGGCTATAATTCAGGATCCAAAATCAAGAATGCTCATTTACGACATATGTCCAGTGTGGGCATGTGTTTGTCCTTTACCATGGTGAGAAGAGACATCAAATAAATGTTTGGCAGAGAAACCATCTTCACTATGCTGTTTTTATCACACCTGAGCTTGGGCAAGAAAGCCACGATTTCCAAATCATAGCTGTGGTTTTAGCTCCAAAACGTCATTGTTGGCAGCAAGTTCCGTTTATTTCGGTGTTTTCCCCAAATTTTAACACACGGGGTTTTCTTTGCTGAGGGAATAGGAAGCCAGTTTGGCCCGTGATCTCAGCTCTCCTGGGTTCTGCTTTGGGCTGAGGGATAGATTGTGAAATTGGAAACTTTGATCACACGGAGACACGTCAAAACCCACAGACTTGCAAACTCTGCTTCTTTATGGACTTGGAAACTGGATCAATCAGGTTTGTTTTTAGTCCTAAATAACAGTTGTATAAGTAAGTGTTCAGACTAAAGAAAAGATTTTCTTAAGAGAAATTAAGAGCAGAGTTAAGCTCTTCACATAACTTTACAACACATTTTTAGAGCCTAAGGTTTTGCTAACAACGTAAACTCTCGCCTAGTTACAAAATATCCCCAGTGAAACCTGGAAAACGTCCAAGGAAACCCAGACTCACATAGAACTCGATCTAAAAGACTTTGATATGAACAGTAGTGAAAGTTTAATGTCTAAGCCCTTGAGAAGATTAATGATAAAATAATAAACGTTGGCCTCACAGGAACCGGACAAGCGACTGTCCCTGATATTTTAGACAAAAGGAAGCCAGAGGTCAGTACGCCACCCAGACTACAGTTCACAGGCTGGGACTCAGGCTCCCACATCCCCCAAATGTTCTAGTGACTCCAGACTTCAGTTTCCTCCAACAAAACCTTCCAGGACCCCCTGCGGAAATGGGAGAAGGCAGTGACCCCTGGGCGGGGTCTCAGCCTCCTGATGGCTGATGGAAGCGCTGAAAGGGGAGGGCCCACCGCAGGGGCTGTCCAGAGCTGTCCAGGAAGGGCAGGGCCCTGAGCCACAGCCAGGGAGGTTCTGCATCGGACGGCTCTGGATCTGCTGGCTGATTCACACAAACATTTCCTGACACCAGCTCTTCGCTGGGCACCAGGGAAGCAGACAAAGCAGACAAAGCTCTCTGCCCTCCATCAGCCTTTTTCCTAGTGAGGGGAAGCAGAAGAAACAAATCACACAGAGGATGTGGCTCTCAAACGGGGAGAAGCATTGTGGGAGAAACAGAGGACAAGGTGGGCAGCGGTGGGCAAATTCAAACAGGGTTGGAGAAGGCGTCACCAGTGGGTCAGCACACGGCGGTGGGGGGCAGGTACTGCAGGGCAGGGAGGGTCACATGAGTTCATTTCCTCCCCCCAAAGCTTCACTACAGCCTTGGGCACAGAGCAAGGGCTTTCTGCGAGTTTGCAATTGTCACAATGTGCCACTAGAGCGCAGTGTTGAAAGTGTCCCCTCCCTCCCCGGCACCCCTCCCAGATCGTAGCTTCCCTGGGGTGGTGGGGGGGATGGCAGCTGTCCCTAATCCTGCCCCTGCTTCCTTATACCCGGGTCAGGGACTGCCAGCCTGAGCTCCCGGCAGATCTGGGCGTCTGAGATCTATGTCAACGTTGCCAAAAGCTGTGTGAGAAGCATAAATTTACACACACCAGAAACCTACGCGGCAACACATCAGGCTCCTCTGAGCTTTGGTTGGTTTTACATTAACTTTAATTATCTCACACAAAGGGGAAATTTTTAAACTGCACTTTTAAAATGTTCCTGTAGAGGGCAGAAAAGTTACTTAACAAATATACCTTCATTAGACAGAGTCTTCCTTAAAACAGGTCCATAGGAAAAACAATCTCAGAAAAGGTCTTTGATGGTGAAAATGGCTGTGAATCAATGACTCTAGTAACCACCAAGGAGAGATGCTCAGACAATAGATTTGGAGCATACCTGTATTTTTAAAGCATCCCTGTGATTCCATGGATCAACCCTGTTGGAGGAGCAGAATACCATGCGTGGCTCTAAGTTCCAAAAACAACCAAGTCCTACCCTGGCTGGACACCCAAGCTGCTGGCCACTACAGGCTGCTCGTCACCATGCGGACATTTGCCAAGCACTTCATCCTGGTTCATCAATCCTGAACCTGCGTCTTCACCCCAGCCTCCCAAAACTTGCCGCTCCTTCCTGATCCCCGAACTCAGTGGAGACACTTTGACTCACACCATTTCCAAAGGATCCATCCAGAGGTGGATCCGTCCTTGGGTCCAGAGCCTCTCCCCCAGCCCCTCCCGCATCATCAACCTTCAGATCCTGCTGGTTCGCCTCCGGAGCCGGGGCTTCCTTTCATTCCCGTTATCCCCGCTTCTCTCTGCTCACCTGGGCAGCCACAGTGACCTCCTGACTGGGCTCCCCGCTGCAGCACTGCCCCCCAAGCCCATTGTCCACACTGAGGCTTAAAATTCTATCAACAGACAGTGGCGCCCGTAACCCTTTACTGTGTTAAAGGAAAAGCTTCAGCAGCTCTGGTTCTCCTGGAGAAAGTCCAGCCTATTTATCTGGTATTTGACCCCCGTGACCTTGGCCGGTGTGTTCTCAGCTAATCTCAAGGCGCACCCTACCTTAAGTTTATAATTCCGTGCCGTCCAATAGGGTGCGCTCCCATCACGGTTGTCTATTTAAATTTAAATTGCTTAAAATTAAATAAAAGTCATAATTCGGTTCTGTGGCCACACCGGCCACATTTCAAGTGCCCTATGGCCGCAGGAGGCCAGGGCTCCCGGGTTGGACAGCCCAGATTCTAGAACATTTCCATGAAGGCAGAAAGTTCCACTGGATGGCACTGTTCTAGTACATTGGTCAGGAGTCTTAGTTACAAACAAGAGAATCCACTTTAGCAAGTTTAAGCAGCAAGGGAATTATTATAGAGGACTTAAGTACCTTGCAGAACTTTCCGGAGAGCAGGCCTGGAAGCTGCACGGCCAGAGACAGCGCACTCTACTCATCCCAAGGCTGCTGGCAGAGCCCTGGTGGCTCCCTGGCCACCTGCTGCGCCCACTGCCCTGGTCCTCTCCCCTCACCAGCACCCAAACTGCCTGGGACTCTGTCTTCCTTTTCGTCTGGGCCTGTGTCTGGCATTCTCTGCCTCTGGCAGCTCTCACTGTGTGGTCCCCATCAGTGTTCCCCACTGGGCGAGCTGTGCGTGGGGGCATCCTCCCTCCCCACTGCAGCAGGAGCCTTCATCCGCCGGCTCATCAGGAGGGGTCCCCACGGGGTGACAGCTCTTGGCTTGCGACGCAGCCTGGTGGCATCTGACAGACAGGTTTGATAGAGCCGCATTTGTGTCCCCGGGGGAACACTCTCCCCTCGCTCCCCTCCTGCAGCACCCAAAGGCACAGGCAAAGCCAAGACACAGGTTGCTCATGGCCCGCTGGGTCCCACCAGCACATGCGCCCCTCATTCTCCAGCCCCTGGGGCCCGACAGAGAAAAGCCCCAGAACTGAGGTGTCTCAGTGCCCACCGCCTGGGCCGGGACCACACCCCAGTCCCCGCACGGTGACCTCTCCGCGGGCGGCCCCCGGCGCTGTCCTACCCTGACACCGGCACAGGCCTTAAGGAAGCTGGGCAGGACCCTGAATCTCGGAGGCATCAGCCTTCAGCCAGAATTCCTCGGGCTGGGGGCTGAAGCAGCAGACAGTTCAGGGAGCTGCGGGTCTAAGGTCGGGGCACCTGCCCACTGGGTGTCTGGTGGGGACCCGCTTCCTGGTTCAGAGAAGGCTCTGGTCCCTTCATCTTGTAAGAGCCCCTCCCCACATGATCCCGCCTAACCCTAAGCCCCTCCCAGAGGCCCCCCTCCACATGCCATCACACGGGGGTTAGGGTTCACCATATGGATTGGAAGGGATGAGGCATTCAGCTCCCTGCGCCCCCTTTGCTCTGAGCCCCTTGGGCAGAAAGGACACCGGGCGTCCATGGTGACTGGCGCTCGGTGAGCCCACGGCTGTTGTGTGAAGGGGCCCGGCTGATGGCACAGCGCTGTCTAGGAGCTGGGCTCACTCAGCCAGTCCGGGAGGCCTCCCCGGAGGCCATGGGGAAGGTGCCAGGGGGCGGAGACACCAGCTGACAGGACACACCTGTGCTGGGTGACCCGCCCTGTCCCTCACCCTGACTCCCAGCTGTTTCTCTAACAAAAGGAGTTTTGGTCCTCTCTGCCATCTCCTCTGCCCCGACACCCTTCCCTAGCGGCTCCTGCTGGGGATTCAGGCCTCAGCTTCTCAGAGAGGCTTTCTCCCATGATCCCACCCAAAGCAGCAGCGGGCCCGCCTAGCCCGCCCTGTCCACGTCCTGCTCTATCTCATCACCCTGCCTCCCCCTCCTGGCACTTGGCAGAAGCGCATTAACTCGTTCTCTCTGTCTCCTTGTCCGTCTGTCTGTCTGTCTGTCTGTCTCTCTGCTGGAATGTGAGCAGAGTCTTCATCTGTCTGAGTTTCCCTGAACCTCAGGTGCGCCACCTGGCATCTCCTGGGCTCTCAGGCAGCACACATGGGACAGATGGAGACTGGAGGGGGACCAGCATGGGAGCAGCGCAGAGACGGTGGGGGTGGGGGGGGCATGTAAGATCTGGGGTCACTAGATAGAGAAAACCTCCCCCTTCCACTCCCCACACCACCCAAAGTCACTGGAAGACTTCATTTCCACAGCCGGTACCAGCTGTGTGTGAAAATAGAAAAGCATGTTCCCTCTGGCACCTGGAAGCCACAGGCTCAAACCCTGGGCTATTCTGAGCTGCGTGAGGACCTGTCCTGTCTCAGGGGCTTCGGTGAAGGGAATGTGGAGTGAAGTTGGGGCCGTCCTGTTTCTCCCCCCAGTAGGGGAGCTGCGTGACACGTGGGGACCACGGGAGGTGCCACACGGGTTCCCTCTCTCTCTCGGTGGAAACGTCCAGGGTAACTTTTATTGCTGTTGCAGGCAATGTCTCCTTCAGCTAAATGACCCAAGGACACTGGAGTTTGCTTGATCAGCATAGAATCCTGTAAAGCTGCATCTTCTCTTTTGAAGTGTGGAACTAGGCCGAGGATAACAGATGAGGACAGAGCAAATATTAGCTTTTAGATTCGCCACTCAGAACTGCAATCCAGACCACAGGGCATGGCCCATGTGGAAGTGTCTTTGAGGTCAAGTCAACAGACTTAACCCAGTCAAACTTTAACCCATTTTGTGGGTGAAAGATTTCTGAAGAAATTGATTGATCTTATCCTGTGTTTCAGTGTTTGTGACTAATCTGTGTAACCGCATTACACTGATAGGGTATGCACTTCGAGTATGCCACAATGCCACCAGCTACTGTAATCTCTGTTCTTTTTCCCATTTAGAAGATGTGTTAACTGAGGCCTAGTTGGAGCCGTTAGAATCCAAGCTCCCAGCCCACTGGCTTCAGGCTGAGATGAGGCACCACTGTGGAAAGCTGGCAGAGCCTGTGGGGTGTTCTGCAGGTGAAACAAGAAGAAACCAGGATGGGGCATCAGAGGAAACGATCTGTAATGTGTCTTGAAGAAACTAGCAACTGACACAGCAGGGTGGGCACTGCATGTTATGATAAAGAAAATTCACATTCATGAAAAATTGGTGGCAAGTTGCCAATATTATGTATTCAGAATACACCCATTTTTCATTTGCTCGAAACATCATTTAGGTTTTAAAAAGGTAATAATAATAAACAGATCTAAAATGCACCTAAACAAGTCGAATATGGAACAAGATATGAAGTGAAGGAAGATGGCATGGGCTGGTCCAAGGCTGAAGCCACGTACCAGGCCAACAGCAGACTTGCAAAGGTAGAAAGAAATGTTGCCAATTCGTGGCCTGGAAAATAGAGCCCAAGGCGGGCATTTTGGGGTCTTTTAGAACGCCAGCTACAGGTGAAAAAAACAGGTGTCATTTCTAACACAATGGATGGCGCTCCAACTATGTTAGCGGAAATCAGGAATTTGGGGGAATTATTTATTTATTTCGGCTGCACTGGGTCTTCGTTGCTGAGTGTGGACTTTCTCTAGTTGCGGCGAGCGGGGGCTACTCTTCGTTGCGGTGTGTGGCCTTCTTATTGCAGTGGCTTCTCTTGTTGCGGAGCACGGGCTCTAGGCCCACGGGCTTCAGTAGTTGTGGCACGTGGGCTCAGTAGTTGTGGCCCACGGGCTTAGTTGCTCCACAGCATGTGGGATCTTCCTGGACTAGGGCTCGAACCTGTGTCCCCTGCATTGGCAGGCGGACTCTCAACCACTGTGCCACCAGGGAAGTCCCTGGAATTTTAAAACATGACACTGATGTTTCTCTTATTGCTTTGTTCCGTTGCATGATGCATATTGAAAATATTTGCATCCGGTTTTCTGAAGCAGACACTGCGAAGAGTGTCATAGTTTTTTTTTTAATTGTTCCTTAAATGTGTGCCAATGCTATGACTCATCCTCAGTTTAATGGATTTGTTGAAAGAACCCATTAAGGACAAGGAATGTAATGATGTGTGCCAATGCTCACTGGCAGAGTTTTACTCCTACTTTACCTCCAGTTCAAGGATTTCTTGAGATAAAGGGACTGTTTGCCGAATATTCAATAATCAAAGGCAACAAACAGCTGTGTGATGTGGGTTTTCTCCCCAGAATCACACTCTGCATATGAATGAGATAAACCTGATGCTTAAAAACTTCACTGAAAATGTGAAACTAAGCAGGGAGCTTCCCTGGTGGCGCAGTGGTTAAGACTGTGCGCTCCCAATACAAGGGGCCTGGGTTCGATCCCATGTGCATGCTGCAACTAAGAGTTTGCATGCCGCAACGAAAAGCCAGCACAACCAAATAAATAAAAAAATATTTCTTTAAAAAAAAGTGAACTTTTTCACATTTGTGTCCTAGCTAGACAGGTATGAGAATTTATTTGCAATTGAAATTTTTGGACTACAGACCGATAATAATGATTTTACAAAGCTTTCCTAACATGAATACATAGGCAGAACATTTTAATAGTAATAAACAGCATTATGTAAGTTAACTGCAAAAACTACCCTCAAACTAAAGAGATGCTTTTCCATTTAGGCAATAACTAACCTTTTTTTTTTTAAAATTAATTTATTTACATTTTAATTTTGGCTGTGTTGGGTCTTTGCTGCTGCACGCAGGCTTTCTCTAGTTGTGGTGCACGGGCTTCTCATTGAGGTGGCTTCTCTTGTTGCAGAGCACGGGCTCTAGGCGCATGCTTCAGTAGTTGCAGCACACAGGTTCAGTAGTTGTGGCTCGCGGGCTCCAGAGCACAGGCTCAGTAGCTGTGGCGCATGGGCTTAGTTGCTCCGTGGCGTGTGGGATCTTCCCAGACCAGGGCTCGAACCCGTGCCCCCTGCATTGGCAGGTGGATTCTTAACCACTGCACCACCAGGGAAGTCGGGCAATAACTAACCTTTGACCTTAAGGTTAACACCATTGAGTTGAAACAAGAGTAAGTGAATTTAAATTGAACTGATGTAATTTTGAATTGTCAATGCAAATGCAAATGTTAAAGGAAAATTATTTCTTTTTTTTCTTTTTTGGTACTCGATTCAGTTTTGGAAATTTTTTCAGTATGTTTGGAACAACTTGGGTGTGTAAATATACTTTTTTAAACTGTAAATGCTATGAAATTTAAATACAGATCAAATATTGCCAATGAAAATTTAGCATCTGAATTAAGATGAATTATAAGTGTAAAATACACACCAGATGTTGAAGACAGTACGAAAGAAGAAAATAAAATATTTCAGTGATATATTTATTGATTATATATTGAAATAATATTTTGGATATATTGGGCTAAATAGATGCATTATCAAAATTAACTTTATCTGTTTCTTTTTACCTTTTTAATGTGGCTACTGAAATACTCAGAGCTTGGGTTGTGGACCCACATGCCTAATCGGATTCAGGTTCAAGATCGGGGGGCGGGGGGTGCTGTAGGCCAGGTGCTGCCAGGAAACACTTAAGAGTCGGCTGTGATGCTGAGTAGGTCCGGCTGCATCCCTCCTTGCAAATTTGCATTTTCCCCTTTCAGACCAGCAAATAATCCCTGGGATAACACTGCTGCCCTGCGAGACCCAGTTCCCGTTCCTTTACTGAACAGGGTTAGCATCCTTGATGATCTTTGTCTGAATCAATATTTCACTTGGGATTACAGACTGATGTTCTTTTAATTCTGCCATTCCTTCATATTTATTAGCTGGACTCATTCTGAAAAGAAGAGCTTTCCTTCATGACTAGGGCTGTGTCTGAAATAGTTCATACAGATAAATGCTTCTTCCCTTTTAATTACCAAGAGTTGGTGACTGATTATGACAAAGGGGTTTCAGGATTTTTGTTGTTTGCTTTTCTGTGCATCTTTTTAAAGATTTTTTTCTGTTAAGTTTAAAAAAATAACTTTATTGGGATATAATTCACATATCCTACAATTCATCCCTTAAAAATGTACAAGTCCATGGTTTCTAGCATAGTTACAGATGTGCAACCATCACTACAACCAATGTTGGACCATTTTCATCACCCCAAGAGGAGAGCGTAGACCCATTAGCATCTCTGTTTCCCCAATCCTCCCAGCTGGAGGCAGCCACCAGGCAACTTACTGTCTCTACAGATCTGCGTACTCTTCACGTAAGTGGGATCACAGGATATGTGGTCCTTTGTGTCTGGCTTCTTGTACTTTAGCAGTGTTTGCAAGATCCGTCCATGTTGTAGCACCTGTCAGAACTTCATTTCTTTTTATTGCTGAACAATATTCCATCTTATGGATATTCCATATTTACCTACTCACAGCTGATTAAACATCTGAGTTGTTTTCACTTTTTTGCTATTATTTACAGGGCTGCTATGAGCATTCGTATACAAGTTTTTATGAGGATGTACATCTTCACTTCTCTTGGGTGTATACCTAGGAGTGGAATTGCTGGGTCACATGGTGACTCTGTGTTTAATCATTCAAAGAACTGCTAGACTGTTTTCCAAAGCAGATGCACCGTTTTCCTTTCCCACCAGCTGTGCACAGGGGTTCCTATTTCTCTACATCCTTACCATTTTCCTTTTTTTTGACTGTAGCTATACTGGAGAGTGTGAAGCAGGGGACACGGGTTCGAGCCCTGGCCCGGGAAGATTCCACATGGTTTTGATTATCATTTCCCTGATTGCTAATGATGTTGAATATCTTTTCATGTGTTTATTGAGCATTTGTCCATCTTCTTCAGAGAAATGTCGATTCTGATCCTTTGCTCATTATTTAATGGGGTTCTTTGTCCTTGCATTATTGAGTTCTAAAAGTCTTTAAATATTCTGGATACAAGTTGCTTGTCAGGTATATGATTTACAAAAATCTCCCATTCTGTGGTGTATCTATCTTCTTGTTTTTCCTTGAGAATCATGAACTCACAAAATCGCATGCATGTTTCCATTGTCTGTAGTCATTCTTTTCAATACTCAGCCTGTCTGTGTTTGGCCAGGGGGAGCCCCTCCAAGGACGGCTTCCTGTTCTGTCAATACAACACCGACTGTCTTCAAGAGCGTCCTCACAGAGGTAGAATTTCAGGTCAGTGTTAGCTGGAGATGAGAGAGGACTTCCCAGGCCCCTGTAACCACTACCCCGGAGCCCCTCACAGGGCTCAGGGCCAGCTCTGCCTGCAGGCTCCTACCACCAGCTAAACCTGGGTCAGAGCTGGGAGCTACCCTTTGGGTGGAACTGGTTTTCCCCCAACCTGGTTTTCCGCATACACAGAACCAAATGATCGTGCAGGAGAAGCAGAGATGAGCCCCTCCCCCCCCACCCCCCACCCCTCCGCCACGAGCTCTGACCCCTCCGACCTTCCTCCAAGGACAGAAATCCACACAGATAACCTCTCTCCACCTTTGTCCTTCAGGAGAGCAGATAATGCTCAGAGGATTAAACGGTGGTGCAAGGTACAACCTCTCCCTAATAAAAAAATAAATAAAAACAAACAACCCAGTAGCAAAAGACAGGAGGGCAGGCGGGAGCCCAGGCCCTTCCCAAGGGGGACACAGGGAAGGAGAACTGGGCATTTATGTCCTAAGGGGATGCAGGGAAGTGGAAATCTACTGTTGACAGTGTCAGGCTTTGCACAGACACCATTCCTTTTAATTCTAACAAAAACTCAGCAATGTGTATGATGTGATACTTATTGGTTCCACTTTATAGATTAAAAAACTGAGGCCTGGGGGGTTTGAATAACTTGTCAGCTAGCATCCGCCTGGTTGCAAGGCCTGAGTTCCTCACAGCGCCCTGGCTCGGAGGGCTGGAAGGCAGGAACCCGGACGCTGGACCCCACGGACGGACAGTCCATGAGATGCTCCTTCCAAAAGGGCTTCATGGTTAAGGAAGTTCGGGAAATGCTACATAGAATAAGCTTCTTTTATGCTCTCATTCACGGGAGCTTAGTAAAGGCTCTCTCGTAAGAGCTGCAGAAAAAAATAACCTTGTCTGATTCAAATAAGTTTTTGAATACATTTGACCTAGAAAACTGCCCTCACCATTTCCCCCCTAAAAACTCCAGAGGACACAGGAGTTGGGGAAAGCTGTCCGTATCCACAGTGTATGAAGCCTGTTTCCCCGTGACCAGCAGCCAGTGACTGTGGGTGACACCCGGGCACCTTGGGATGATTCAGCTCCTTTCACCTTTCAGTGGATGGGTTCTGTCCATTGACGCAGTGGATGGGTTCTGTCCATTGATGCAGTGGATGGGTTCTGTCCACTGATGATTGCCTGAGTCACACATTTCCACAGGAAGGGCAAAACAGTGATGTTTCTATTTTCTTTATTCCTTTGCCATTTATTCACTAGCAAATTACTGAATCGCTAGGCAGAGTGAAGATTCCTGGCCTGTGAAAGTCTGTGATTTCCCTGACCTCAGTACTAGAACAGTAACCTGGGAGGAATCTAATTCTCCAAGCCCTGTGGGCAGCGCAGCTGGGGGCAGCGCAGCGGATTAATTTCAGGCCAGACAGGAAGAGCTAACTTGGCTAAGATATTATGCCTTCAGATTCGAAAAGGTACTTTGGCTTTTGAATTTAAGTGTCATGGCTCTTGTCAAAGTCCTGGAGTTGCTTTGTTTACTCTAAGCTAACCAAACTGACCCGTGCCTGCCTAACTGGAACCCAAGAAAGGCAGGTGTTGGGACAAAAGAAAACCGGGCAGAAGGACAAAAACAATACCTCTTTACACTTATGACACTTTTGTCATCCACTAAGCACTTCCTCAGATGTTTCCTCTTTGCATCATAACAGATTATATGATCTGTGACCTGTGGAATTCAGTGTGTCAGCTCATAATTAGACCTACTGTTTAATTTTTTTTTTCTATTTTGATACTTGGGCGAGAAAATCCATCTTGTTTATACCATATGGAAGCTATTCTACTGTACGAAGCATCATGGAGCTGCGTGCCGTGAAGCTCTCCATGGGACACCCAGCCAGGGGACATCCCCGCCCTTCCACAGCACAAGCACTGCCACTGCACACACTGTATGTAAACACAGTCCACACTAACAGAGCTGGCCATGAGGGTGTTCTGAACCCGGGGCCAGCCTCCCTCCAACCTCTGACTTCACCTATCTGTCAAAGCTCACAGTCTGCTCCTCAGTCAACAGGGAAGCTCTGAGCGCAGCCTCGGCGGTGACTGCATTTCCTGGACTTGGATGGGCATGCGGGTTCCCACTCACTGCTAGGACTTTGCAGTCACTTTCGCAAACCTGGGATTCGACGTAGCCAGTGATGTCTGCATCTTCACCTCCCATACTCTGTCTGTGCAGGGACCACGGAGGGTTGGGCCTTTCTGAAGCTTTAGGAAATAATGTAGCTGGGTTTCTTATCTACTGTTACGTTTTCTTATACATTAGCCCATACTGCCTGCTCCATATTTAAAGCAGCAAAGATACTGTTAACGTGAAATCTTCTTTGTCCCAACATTTGAAATAGTGGAGAAAGTATGGCTCTCAGAGTAAGAGAACTGGGTTCAGATCCCAGGTTAGCTACTTAGTAGGACATTTATATATTCCTTTATCCAGTATATTCCTATACTTAAATACTCCAGTTGACATTCCTCCACACAATGGGAAACCAATGGAAAGCTCAAAGGCCCAGCTGAGGCCCAAATGGGAAAGCTGAGTCTTCGAGGCTGGCCGAGAGAGGACAGCAGTAATTGGGACAGATGACCTCAGCAGCCTTTCTCCAAGTGCTGTCACTTGACAATGAGGCTCAGGGCTCCACTCTGGACCTCCTGAGGCTTTGAGGTTGGGGGGTCTTCTGACAGCTCAAGTTTCAGAACCACTGCTCATGAGGGAAAGAAAAATATTAGGGGATAAGACTGAACCACTGAGATCCAGGAGCCCCTTCTCACATGGCAGGGGGCAGACACAGTTTGGTTTATATTTAAAAAGCCATTCAGTTTCCTTACACCCACCTTCTGGGATGATGTGAGGTGGAGAAATTACATTTGAAAAGTGCCTCTTGGGACTTCCCTGGTGGCGCAGTGGTTAAGAATCCGCCTGCCAATGCAGGGGACACGGGTTCGAGCCCTGGTCCGGGAAGATTCCACATGCTGCAGAGCAACTAAGCCTGTGCGCCACAACTACTGAGCCCGCGTGCCTAGAGCCTGTGCTCCGCAACAAGAAGCCAGCACAATGAGAAGCCCGCGCACCGCAACGAAGAGTTGGCCCCGCTCGACGGAACTAGAGAAAGCCCGTGCGCAGCAACAGAGACCCAACACAGCCAAAAATAAATAAATAAATAAAGTGCCTCCTGGTCAACAAATGGGAGGTATTAATAATATGAATAATAAAGACCGCTTTGGTCCTTCTAGGTCGCACATTCCTCTCTCCACCAGTGGACTCTAACGGCCTTCCTGGTGTTATTATGGGATTGAAACATTGTGTATTAAGATATATTTTCACAGAAGATCAAGGTTAGGTGTGACCCGTAGACAGCCTAACAGGAAATAAATCTGATTCAATGAAACGATTCCTATTTTAACTCTCAAAGGCATTTCGTTTCTTCTTTAATGCTTTTTATTTTGAATAGACAGCATATGTTCATTGTACAAGCTTCAAAGGGACAAGAGTATACAGTGAAGTTTCCCTCCATCCCTCACCCCCTTAGCCCTCCGTACAGGTAGCCACTAACATTTCTCCTATCTTTGGAGACAAATTTATACTTTCTTTGTCCCTATGTACAAATGACTGGCCTACTTCACACAGGATCCTGCACCTTGATTTTTTTCCCTATAAATTTTAAAGATCTTTCCATATCAGCACACATATTTCCCTTATTCTTTTAAACTACCGTATAGTATTCGATGATGGAATGGATGCACCACGATTTATTTGACTCTGTCCCTTTGGTGGATATGTAACTCATTTCCAATCCTTCCATATTAAAAATAATGGTGTTTACATTCCAACTGAAGTCCTTGCTAGAGATGCCCAAGGGTCTCTGCCCCCATGCTCTCATCGGGGCATTTTAGATGACGCAGCCATCTACAGTTTTGGCCAGGGTAAAACATTTACAATAAACAAAAACAAAGCCCTGAACGGCCGGAACCTCCCACGTCTCCCTCTCCACGAGGTGCGCCCCACACGTGGCGCTGCGGTTCCCGCGCTGGCTCCGAGCTAGCGGACCTGCTCTCCGGCACGTGTAGCGGCAACTGCGGACGCAGCCCGCGCGCAGCTGCTGCGCTCCTCCCGGCGCCCACCTCCGCTCTGGAGCCTGCAGGCCCGGGCGGCCGCGGGGTCTCGCGGATGCGGCAAAGGCCCACGAGATGCAGGCGGCGGGGACAGTCCCGCACGCCCTCGGACAGTCATCTGCCCGCCCGGAGCGCGCCAGCGCGGGTGCCTGGCAACCGCCAGCCAATCGCCGCCGGACCCCGGCCGTTTTACGGCAGCAGGCCTCGCCCCCACGCGCTGCCGAGGGGCGGGGAGGAGGTGTGCGGCAAGCGAGAGCCAATCCGTGCCGCCGTCTCCCGCCCTGCGCCCTCCCATTGGCCCAGAGTCCGGCTGCGGGCCGCGACCGTATGGTGGGGCCGAGCTGTCGTGAGGCACGCCGGCGGGCGGTTGCGGTGTCCGCGCTGTCCGCTCCGCCGGTTGTCATTGGGCTCCGAGGAGCGGCGCCGAGGGCACCGTGGGCGGCCTGGTGTCTGGCACGGCCATGGCGGGCGCGCTGGTGCGGAAGGCGGCGGACTATGTCCGGAGCAAGGACTTCCGGGACTACCTCATGAGGTGACGAGTCCCCGGGGCCGGACCCGCCGAGGGGTCCGGGGTGCGGAGCCGACGCCGCCGGAACGAGGGGCCGCGAGGGTGCGGGCAGCGGGGTGGGCTCCGCGCAGCGGGGCGGGGATTCCGGGGCGGCGGGGCGGGGGGTTGCGGACAGCGGGGTTGGGGCTCCCGGCCGCGGGGCGGGACTCCAGGCAGCCGGGCGGGGTCCCGGGGAAGTGGCGCAGGGGGCTCCGGACAGTGGGGTAGCGGGGCGGGCCGGAGCCCCTGCGGGGGGACCCCCACCGCGGCGCGGGCGGGCGCCGAGAGCGGGCCCGGTCCGGCGAGTGAGACCGGGGCTCCGGCTCGCTGCACCTGCTCGGCAGGTGTGTGCCCAGGTGTGCGGCGGACCTGCCCCGGGCGCGGGCTGGGAGGGCGCCTCCCGGCATCGCTCGGTGTAAGGTGAGCCTCAGGTGCTCCTTTTCCGCGACAAGGGCACTGAGCCTGCCGGGTCGACCTCGCCCTTCGGATTTCTCAGCTTCAGGACGTCAAGCGTGGGACGGAATCAAATCTAACATACGAATATGCTGCCAACCAAGGGCATACTTTTTAAGATTCTGCTTTCCATTAAGTCTTTATTTTCAATGAGAAAGAAAGGGCAGTGGAGGGATGAAAAGCCTACTTCCTATGTTTTATTTTATTTTTTTGGCTTCGCCGCTCGTCAGGCGGGATCCTAATCCCGCCCCCCACCAGGGACCACCTGCGTCCCCTGCATTGGAAGCGCTAGTCTTAACCACTGGACCTCCAGGGAAGTCCCTCTTTCTGTATTTTATTTTCGCCTGTAATCTTGAGATGCCTGCTTTTTATTTCATTTATTTAATATAACTTTAAAACCGTTTTATATGGTTGATTTAGGTGTATACATTTTAGTTTTTCTTTGTGTGATTTTTTTTAAACCTAGGTAAGTGTAGGGCTGCAGTATGTTTCAACAGGTTAGTGTAGTAAAGAGGTAAAGTGATGACAGCTGAGGAGAAATAACTATCCATAGGGTACAGTATGAAGGCAGCTTCATTTTACCAGTAAAAGAAAAAAGAGGATTTTTTTTTAAAATTCTGAATTTTATTGCAAATACTGTTTGCTTGTAATTTTAAAGGGCAGTAGGTAAGAAAAATAATTGTCTGCCACGTGGTAAATTTGGAAACAGAAGCTTCACTCTTGACTTTCCAAAAATGAACTTTGTGTACTTGCATAGGACCATGATTAATTAGGGTAGATGTTTAGTACTGTGGAGCAGGGTATTTATCAGATTAATGTGCTGGGGAGATCGGAGGAAAGTAGTCATGGGAGGCTGTGTTATTAGTCCCTGCAGTCAAGTTTCTCTATGACTTCAAATATTACCTTAGGTTTTACTAATGTTTCTCCTTTGTATGAGCCTTCCTAATAGTTAAGTACAGCTAAGTGTAAAACTGTATGATGTAATTAAGAATCAAGTCTTATCCATATTAGAAATATGCTGATGATTACCTAACGTTCTATTACACAAGAAGAATTTGTAAAATATATGTATTTTCAATGAAGAGAGTTAGCCCTGCTTTTCTAAATGTATGTTTCTTTTTACTAGACAGGTGTCTGTGAGCCAGGTATTTCAATTGAATACTTTGATATATGGTCTAACCTTTTTTCAAAGATTAAGTTCATGTAGCTTTAATGTTTACATGCCTTCTCTAGTATTGCTTTAATTGTATTAAGCTCTGACTAAATGAGGAAAAAAAGAGAATTGCAGTGTCCAGGAAAGTGCTGCCTGGTAGGACACCCAGCTAGGATTCCGAAGAATGACTTCTAGCCAAGGGATCCCCAGCAGTCAATCCCAGTGGACTTTTGTTACCCTGTCTGTGAAATGGGTTTAATGACAGTGCCCTATCTGGTTGGGTTGTTGAGAAAATTCAACCAGATGAGGGATGTGAAAATACTTGGAAACCCCAAATCACTACGTATTTCTATTATATCTTGCTATTTTTGTAGCAGAAACATTTAAAAAAGTTAAAATCTTAAGTGCGAGTGTTACTGAACAGAACTTGAGTCTGTGCACCCGACACACAGCAAAGCCAGTCTCCTGACACTGGTTGTGGGGAAGGGAAGTGCAGCGTTTACTGCAGAGTGCCTGCCAACCAAGGAGAAGGGGCAACTCATGCTCAAGAGACGCAGGCTCCCAGATGGCTTTCAGGGAGGGGTTTTTAAAGACACATTAGGAGTGAGGGTTGCAGGGTGCGTGATCAGTTTGTGGACTTTCTTCTGACTGGTAGGTGGTGAGGTAACAGGGTGATATTTGGGGAATCTTAATGTCAGCCTTCTGGTTCCAGCTAGTCTCAAGGCTACTTCTTGTGGTGGGAATGTAGTGACCATCCTCCACCTGGGTGGGAGCCTTAGTTCCTGCAGAACAACTCAAAGATCTGTGTTAGATTGATATGTATATCCCTTCAGGAGGGACTGGGACTCTGTTTCATCGCTGATTGTTTAAAGCTATCATTGCTTTTCTTGCTTAACTGCTTTTCCTTCTTCTGCATTCCCTCACTTCCCTCGTTAGCAACTGCTTGAGTCTGCCCTTGGGAACTTGGGGAAGGCCTGGACGACTAAAGCCTTTTCCTACAACAAGAAACGGGGGACACAGAGGGGCTTTTGTACTCAGGAAGGCCCTGCAGGGTCCTGCTCAGTTTCATGAGGCGTAAAGCTCTGCGACTTTGACTTGGAAATACTTCTGTGGACTGAACAGGTGAAGTGAGATGTCCGCCTGGCCTTGTCTTCCCCGCTGCTCTTGGCAGCAGTGGGATTTCATGCCAGCCTGCGGAGCAGTGATTGAGTGATTGGGCTGATATCAAAGCGCTCAGCAGAGCTCTTTTATTAGCTTTTTCTGCAGAAAGGAGTCACTTCTCCCCAGCATTTATTAGAGGAACGTTTCCCCTGTTTGTTCCTCTAGTCTTCTTGCTTACAGCCCCTGCTTTGCCTTTGCAAATAAATGAAGCCATAAGAAGACAATTTCATATTCTCTTCCAATCAGAGACGGGGCCCTGTGCCTTCTCAGTTCGTCAATCATTTGCACTCCTGAACAACTCAAGCTCTCTAGCGTTCTTTTTACAGCCTGCCGAAGGGGTATAGAGGTTTTCCAAACTAAAGCTGCTCTAGAATTTTAAAAGTCATTTTATTAACATAGTTGAAGTCTTTAGCAAAACTTTAAAGTCATTTTACATAGATTATAACCTCCTGTCAATTACATTTTATGGATAAGACGGAAATGTCTTTCTTACTAAAGTGAATTTCCAAGTGTATTTTAAAATGTTGATTTTTTTTCTCATCGAGGAACAGGAGTTAGAAGAACAGCCTGTAACCAAAGGCAGTGTGTGGACTTTGATTGGATCTGATATGGGAAAAAACAGCTATAAATGGCATTACTGGGACAACTGGGGCATTTAAATTGGGTCTTAGTATTAAAATATTAAGTAATTATTGACAGTTTTTGTTGGAAGTGATGGCAGTATTATTACACCTAGGTGATGAGTTTGAATGATGGGTTTGAATCCCAGCCTTTTTGCTTTCCGGCTGTGTAGTCTTGGACAAATTGCTTGGTGTTTGGGCTTTGGTAGCTGTTTGACAACACAGCATGATGCTGTGTATATTACAAAAGTAAATGTCCTATTTTTATTGTTATCAATATTCCATGTTTAACCCCTGGCTTCCCGGTGCTCCTGATGCCTTCCATCCTTCCTTTCACTGATTTCTTCTTACTTACTTTAATGAAAATCTTGAATCAAGAACTTCCTGGATCTCTATTACCGTTTTGTTTTGTTTTTTTAAATAAACTATTTCCTCACCTACGTTATTGGTGGAGTAAAAGAAGATAGCTCTCTTTTTTGCTCTTATTCTCCCTCCTGAATTTCGGTTAAGAAAAATAAATTAGAAAGAACAACTAAGTTTTGAGGTAGGATGTATGTTCTAGCAACTGAGTCAGTCAAGGTCTGTGTATATTTATCCTAGAGATTTACTCCCCTCCCTCAGAGAAGTGAACAGATGTATATGTGCACGTATGTATTTGGATATATGTGCAAAGAATGTTTTCTTAGGTAGAACCTAGATCACGAGTGTTTGAAAATCAGTTAATCAGTCAGCATGCTCTTGTAAATCCGAAGTGAGTCAGCTGTTTGCGGTGAATATTCTCCAGTTAATGAGGTTGTCTATTCTAAGTTATTTTAACTTCTTAGTTTCCAGGAGAGCTTTAAGAATTTATATTTACTACCAAAGTGAGAAGTTGCAGTGGAAAACAGGGAGTCTTTCACAAGTTATAGGATATTAGAGCTGGAATGGACCTCAGACATCAGGTAGTCCAACACTTCACCTGCCATTTGGAAAAACTGAGATCCAAACCAAGCGGAAAAGTTGAGACCCTCTGGACGCCAAACCTGTGAAGCCAAAACAGGAATGTCATTAAGATGACATTAAGATTTAAAGGGAAATAGTTATGCACAAAAATGGTTTTGAAAAGAAGGTTTCAGGTACTTTCTTTGCACCTACTTTTCCTGTGTCTGCCTCCCTTCTCTGCCATGCTGCTTGCATACCCGCCCCTGGCCTTACTTCCCTGCCATGTAAATGACCTTCAGAAAGTTACTGAGGCTGAAAGTGTTGAAGCAGAACTGGCCACAGGAATCTCTTTCCTGCCGTCCAGTTTAGTTTTGACCATCTAAATACAGTTGAATATCACACATTCTGATTGTTAAAATTCTCTCATTTTAACTTGGACTGGAAAATCAGGTAACAGTTGCTGAGCATAAATGAAATGGTAGTGAGCATTTTCAGCCTATAAGAGAATTGCAGTCTAGAATATCTCCAAGCCTTACCCCGCTCTCAGTAATGATATAAACAGACTATGCTAGGCTGTCACTTAGATCCTTTTAGTACTGTATAAGCAAGTTATAAATTACCTAAATTACTCACAGTACTTTCAGAGAAAGCTAACAGTTACTGTCAGTAATTTTAGGAAAGGAAGAAACAGATTGGCAATGCCGAGAAGACATTAAGAAAATAAAAATGAGCTTAGAAGAAACCTGAAGCCAAACAAACAGTCCAAATTAAGGAGAAACAGGATAAAGTTTATTCCGGGTAGTCATCCTCCTTTGTCACCTCCATCGTCATTCTTAACGGGGGAGATCGGTTTTACCGCCACAAGAATTCAAGGTCATAAGTGAACCAAGAAAACACTTATGCATTTTGAGGTTGTTTTAACCTTCACTGAAATAAAATACAGGCAACACACCCAATAAAGAGAAAGTCAAGGGTAGTTTCCACACAGTTTTTACATTATTTTCCGCCAACTGCAGTTCGTGTTGCTTATAAGTTTATCTTTCTTTGGAACAGAAACTAATACATACCAGGAGGCTTTTCTCTTCGAGTTTGGCTCTAGAAAACTAGAAAAGCACAAATATGCTTTTCAGAGGTTTTGACTGAGTAGTTGATGCATGTTTTGGACAGTTCTGACATAGAATTAAGGGATGTTGAGTTGTGGCTTTTTGTATTTCCCAGGGATGTTTAGAATAAATTTATTCTCAGATTGGCTTATCGTCATTAAACCACTATTAAAGTGATGTGATCAACATTATTTTTGTGGTCACTTTCACATAGGGCTTTGGCATTGAGCAGGGTATGATGGCGGAAGTTATTCCTCCTTCACATTCCTTTATAAGCTGCCTGTTGTAAACTAGGGTAGAATTTGAACTGTTGTACAACTCAAGGAAAGAGTCCTGAATTGAAAACTCAATCACCTCCGAGCTGACAGTTTGGATTTTAAGAAACACATCTTTTAAAATATTTTTGTAGGAAAAAAATGTGCCATTGGTAATTTATAGATAAATAAAAGGCCTGTGTTCAGATCCTGAGCAAAGGAGAGTGACACCACAGGTGACGATAGTCCATAAACTACTGGATCCTGCCCTCTGACCTGATAAGGGACTCACCCTCTCTGCCGTCCAAACACTGTGCTCAGCTTGGACTTGCTGTGAAATACAATCTTGGCAACGTAATTTGTTACCGCAGTTGAAACATAATCTGTTAAAACAGTGCACTTAATATTGAAAGACGGACTCTTTCTAGGCTGTTCGTATTTCATAACAGAACCTATTTGAAGTATATTATTAGCATCGTCAACAGCTACTCTCATGCTGGAGATTAGAACCTGCTTGACCTCTACATCAAAACAACTAGCGGAGCTGTTTGGACGAGACAGTGTGTATAGAGGATTTTATCATTTTATTTCAGTAATTCTTTCAGGAGCTACACTTTTAAGAGTTTGCCTTATCAGAACAATTAAGCTATATCCTGAAAAGAAGAATTGCCATCTCAGAAGTCAAAGTAATTCGACGTATTTCTGAATGGTATTAATTTTAGCATTCAGGAAAACAATTCACTTAACATTAGAAGAGTTTTCCCTTCATTCATTCAGCAAACATTTTTTGAGTGCCTTGTGAATTCTGGGCACCACTTGGGCCAGAGTTTCAGCTGTGAACAGAATATGGAATTACACGCCTATTTTTAGGAGCTTACATTCTGGTGAGAGCCTGTTGGTAAGTAAAAATGGAAAGTCCGTTGCTGGTAGAATTCTGCAGCATTTGTGCTTCTCTCCAACTTGTCATTTTCAAAGAAATGCCCCCTATAAGCCCGTGCTGTCCAGTCTGAGAGCCACATGCCCCAGGTGGCAGGGGGGCTCGTAGAGGGTGGTCAGTCCAAGCTGAGCTGTGCAGCAGTGTCGACACCCACTGGATCTCGGAGACTCAGTGCCGAAAAAGAATGTAAAATACCTCATCAATAGGTTGTTATTGATTACGTGTTCAAATTAAAATATTTAGAAATGTTGGAATAAATAATAAAATTAACTCTTGTTGTTTTTCACTTTTGTTAACATGACTTCTAAAAATTTTAAAATTACATGTGACTCCTGTACGTGACTTGCATTATATTCCTGTTGGATAGCTCCACTCTAAGGATTAAGTTTACGTTTCATAAAATTAAGGTTTACTTTCATTAGGTCAAAGTTATTGACCTAATATCACTAGATCTTCTCAAGAAGAAAAAAGGATATGTGCTGCTAGTGTTGTAGTTCTGTTACTGAAACTTGAATACATGTATGAGGGTAAAGTAACCGAAATCTCTCAAAGCATCTGATCTTCTTTTTTTTCCCCCACATGTCTCTCCTGTCTGAACCTCGGTGACTCCTCACAAAATAGTACGGTAAGAACCTGTCGCTACCTGTCATCAGGCTTCTGCAGACTTTCTGCATTAACAGGGTGTGGACAGGAGACAGCCATCATAGCACATCCTTGTGGGTCCCGGGCTAAGGGCGCCTCCAGTGACCCCTTGGTCCTCCGGTTCCACTCTGGACAGTAACTTCTCTGCAGGACCAGTGCATTGACTGATGAATATCTGACAGAGCACAGACCAAACATGTATTCCAGGAAAGGGAAGTGAGAACTAGAATCTTGTACTCGATAGAAAAGATGTATTACTAACTTTCTATGGTTAGATATTTTAGTAACTAGTGTTGAAATTATCTTTACCTTTTATGTTCTTTTTATGAAATATCTCTTAAGTATATCTCAATGCTTATAATCACAAGTGTATATAAAGCCCTTAACTTGCAGAACTCTGCTTTATATAACCCTACACTCACCACAGTAAAACTTTGAATACTGTCTTGTGACCAGAAGTCCCCCGGGCTGCCTCAGGTTTCAGATTTATGCCGTGGCCTCTTACTACTTGGTCGCAGCTGTGAGCGCAGATGCCTGGCTTGGCTGAGCCCCTCAGGGCAGCCCTGAGTGTGTGCATAATGCGGGGATCTGGGGGCCACCGTGCAGAGTAGAGCAGAGCGGTGGAAAGTGATTAAACAGCCAAGCGACGGGAATAGACTGACGTGGTCACAAAAAGGAGGAGAGAAACATCACTGGAGTAACAGAGAGTTGAAAGTGAAGGGACACAAAGGAAAGGACAGGAGGGGAAACAGGCAGGTAGGTGAGGAGGGATAGATACTCCATCACCAGAGGTCTGGAGGATGAGGAAGGAGGAAAATGGCCAGGCTGCGTCTAGGTACAAGAAACATTAAAGTGTCAGCAATGAGTAGCTGAGACAAAATCCAGTCCGAAAGCAGGAGGACTAAATAGCCTTGCCCGGAACCTCAAAGATTCTTTATACCAACTGTGCCTGAGGTGCAGCGTCCATAACTCAGATGTGAGATTCTGCAGTACTCACCGTGCTGGCAGTAGAACAGCTCTGACAGTTTTATAGCTATTTAAGGCAGAGGCCTCATGCTTACATTATTAAACACGTTATGTAAACGTTTCAAAATACTCTTAGATCATGACGAAGGTAATTCTCACTTATTTTTCTTGCATTTTCTTGTTTCTCATTCTTAACGAAGTTATTGGATTTTAATGACTCTTGGTCAGTATTAGAAATGCAGGTCTAGAAAGGTATTTTGCAGTCTGCGTTTATCTTAAATGCTCTGATAGGCAGAAATAAAGCACTGCTTAATGTTCTGATAACTGAAAAGGGTCTTTACCCAACAGTGTGTGGTTTCCTTCATATTTTATTTTATTTTTTGTTTTTCACTTTTTTTTTGGCCATGCTGCACTGCTTTTGGGGATCTTAGTTCCCCAGCCAGGGATGGAACCTGGGCCACGGCAGTGAAAGCACCAAGTCCTAACCGTTGGACCGCCAGGGAATTCCCTCCATATTTTAAAGCATTATTTGCAAATTGTACATAAATAAAACAATTTTTAATTTAATGGGGAAAGCCCCTGGACTTATTTCAGCCTCAGAAGTTAAATTAAATTGCACGTTGGTACTGTTCAACGTGGACAACTTCGTTTCCGTACCCTGGGATTGCCGTGGTCGTACATGAGAAACTCCTGATCCATTTCTTAAATATGGGCTGTTCCTATTACTTCAAAATTAATTCTCAGTTTCATTTCTCATTATCTGGGGGTCTGAGGGTAGGTTTTCGGTTCTCTGACCCTCGTATAGCTCACGTGAGCTGAAAAGCAGCCTCTTCCCTATTAAGTTACCTCCTTCAGAAAAAGTATCCAACTTAGGGTCTGCATTTTAAGAGATGTTGACAAATATCCTAAAGAAAATTTGAAAAATGTTTGATAGATTTAAACGTTACATTACAGAGAATGGTTGTAACAGGTTTAAGTTGTAGCAAGAGTGACTTGTGTAAGAAGTTAATCTCATTTGAAAATTCTCTAAACGGGACAGTCTGAGATTACTTAGTTGTGATCGGGAAGTTCATAGGGACCTTGGTAAAGTGCCTGATCCCTTCTGGTTTGGGGCTCTCACCTTGTGAGAACTGCTAATTCATAGGCACATACTTGCACACTGAACGCCTGCACGGTAACCTTCCCCAGTTAACCGCACGTTTCACGTCACTGTTTAAGAGAAGTTGTAGCTGTTCACGCTCCATCTTCACTTTTCCTCTTCTTTCTCTCCTCATTTTTTAACAGCACTTTTGGGGCCCAGTAGCCAACTGGGGTCTTCCCATTGCTGCCATCAATGACATGAAAAAGTCTCCGGAGATTATCAGTGGGCGGATGACATTTGGTAAGGATGCAGATTTGAATAATTGGGAGGATCTTTATATATAAAATTATAGCATAATACAGCTCCTGCTTACATTTCAAGTTTGTAGCAGCAGACACTAAAGTCACTATTAGAAAGTAACGTAAAGCGCCTGACGTTATTGATGGGTGTTACTCCTCATGTAAGGAAGAAAAAAGCGTCACTGTAGTTGGAAGTATTTATTAAGGTCCTGTTTGCCTTTCAGCTTTAGCACCCCTATAGCTAAAGAGTGTATCCTCTCGGACCTTATTTGGAAAAAGGATCTTGAAGTTAACTTGAAATCCTGATATTTGAACATAAAAGTCGTTGAGGGGATTAAATAGCAGTTCTTTCAGATAAGGGACTATAAACCACTCTAGGGGACAGAAAAGGAGGTTAGAACTGATGTCAGTTTACTGACATTATGTTCTTTAACTGTTTAAGTAATAAGTAACAGAATACCTAACAGAGGAGCAAACCATCTGATGAGTTTCCCATTCATGGAAGCATTTAAGCGATAGCTTTTATCATCTGTTAAGGTTTTAGCAGAAGAGGTTGTTTTTTTGAGGCCGTTGAGCCCTGTCAGCCCTCAGTTGGAGGCTGTAGGTCACTCTCCTGCATGTCCCTGGCAGCCCTCTGCTGTTACTCCCTGACATTCATGAGATTCGCCTACAAGGTGCAGCCTCGCAACTGGCTGCTGTTCGCCTGCCACGCCACGAACGAGGTAGCCCAGCTCACCCAGGGGGGACGGCTGCTCCGGCACGAGTAAGTAGATCCCGCTGAGCCTTTGTGTTCTGAGGAGCTGGGGAGGCCTGTGTCTGTTGTGGGGCGGGCTGTGACTGTGCCGCTGGGGAGACTCGATGCAGAGCAGAAATATGCTGAGAAGGGACTGTGCTGTTGAGACAGTGCAATGAGAATTCACTTATTAAACATGAAAATTAGCATGAAATAGGGTATTACTGTTCTTATGACATCGTGACCTGAAATACATGTTAACGTAAAGGTGTCTTCCTAAAGCCTTCCAAGGCCTTCGAGGCTGGCGGTGAAGTTTTGTTTCTCATTGAATTTGTCTTTGTGCTCCTTCCCAGGATGTCTAAAAACGCCTCAGCATAACAGTGGAGAATGAAGATCCGGCTTGTTGAAGGGGCGGCATTGCCGCTGCTGCTGCTGCTGAGTCACAGGTTCCACCCTAGTGAATAGTGTTGCTAAGAAAAATAAGCGGAATGAATGCTACTTGTACTAACCAGACTGTTTCCCTAGAAATAGCAGGGAGTTCCTAAACCTACGCTCTGCTGCCTTACAAGTACTGAATGTTTCACTTCTCTTCAGAAAGAGTAGCTCAAATATGCGGTCAATTTAATAATTCCCAATGATGGTTTTATCTGCAGTAATATGGATGTTATCTGTTAGAATTTACTTAATGAAAAACTGAAGAGAACAAAATTTGTAACCATCAGCATTTAAGTACTCAGAAATCATGACCTTTCGTTTAATGACCATGAGACAGCTGACAGCTGGCCACATAGCTAAAATCACATTGCTAGTGTTTGGAAAGGTATTTGTATTTCCATGCAGTGTGTATATTGAAATGCTGTAAATTAATGGCAATAAATGATTTAAATATTTGTCAAATGAGCATGATTAAATGCCTTGTTATGTTTGTTAAGAAACTGAAGAACTATATCCCTGAAAGGTCAGTTACAGGTGAAAAGTGGAACTCCTTGAAAATGATTAAGATAGCTAGGGAAGTGACAAGCTGGGGGTCAGTTTTGGGAAAGCATCCACATTCCCAGCTATTCATAATTCCCTCTTTCAATGGGCAGACATTAGAAAAGGCACCCAAGCACTGCGCCTAAAAACTGCCCCGTACTAGCTGACTGCAGGCTGCCCGGAAGCGTCCTGGGCTTGAGTTTTTACCCCCGAGGCAGGTCAGCTAACGCCTGTGCTGTTTCCAGGGAAGCCGTGGGGCTTGCAGGCCCACAGCACGTGTCGACGGCCTGGTGGCCAGCGCCGCGCTGGGCCCCGGGAGAGGAGGCTGACCTCTGGGCAGGGAGCCAGCTCTCTGCGGGGCAGGGGTGGACCCGTGGCCCGAGAGCATCCTGAGAGCACGGTCCTCACGCCTCAGGTCACATCACGCACTTAGTTGGAGTTTTTCAACCTTCACCGTGAACGTGAGCACGGTTTCCCATCTCCTGGCAACAGTGGATGAGAGCGGCAGGCGCGGGGCTGACGTCGGCGGGTCTGTGTCCCAGCACCTCCTCAGCTAGCCTGTTCCCTCTGAATCATTTCTGTCACTTTTTCTTTCCTTCAGAGGCGTTACACAGCTTTCAAAGCGCTTTCGGATGCATTCTTTGAGCCACACGCAGCCCTGTGAAGCTGGACTGGTGCGCTTCCACACGGGGGACAAGGGTGTGCGTGGCGGGGCCTCCTGACACGCGGCTGCGTCTGCCCCTACACCCGGGGCTGGGGGCGGGGGGCGGGGAGCTGGGCGCGGGCCGCCCTCACCACTCAGGCTCATTCTTCCACAGCTCACTGGAGTTGAGGGTGTTTGAAAGCAGCTGGCGATAAGAGCCCAGATGGGTTTAATTCAGTTAAAACCGTGCGTCCTGCTTAATCTGTCATACAAGTAATATAACTGGTAAGAAATTCAAACTATACAGATGCATATAAAGGAGCCACCGCAGGCTCGTGCCTTTCTTCCTGTCCCGTCTGTCTGGAGTCACCACTGTTAGTTTTTGTGGTTTTGGATTTTCCACTTCCCTTTTCACCTTGGGGACCTCGTCCTACCTACCTGTCTTCTAGTGCTAAGTGAGGAGCAGGGATAGCCCGCGGGTGTCAGCCGGGCTGGAAACCGAGACGGCGCCCCAGGATGCCGCCCCAGGCCCGGGAGAGATGTTGCAGAGATGGGAGCAGGAGAGGCCCCGATAACGTCAGTCAACAGTCTGCTTCCCTGAGCTGTTCTCAAACCTGGTGAGGAAATCGGGCAGAGGCCAGCAAGGTCACTAATGCTCTGAATGAACACGGATGAGCAGGGCGTGTGCGCAGGCAGAAGGTGTGCGGGGAAGGGGTCCCGTGGGAGCCGCAAGGTGGACGGCCCACATCAGAGAGGGTCCTGAGGGGCCCAGACAGAGGACATGGATCTCGTACCCTGGCAGCTCCCTGATGGGGTCTCGGGAAGCCCCCAGCTGTCCTCTCTCTCTAAGCACAGTGTCCCGAGTACTGGCAAGGACAGAGGCAAGGATTCCAAGTGAACAATGAGAAACGGTGGGGCCGGGTGTGCAGTGCTCCACGGCTGGAAGCTGACCCCTGATTTCCTACAGCATCGACACCAACAGGAAAAACGGTGTTCTGGAACAAGATTTTGTAAAGGTTCTTGGTTCCTTTAAAGTGACCAGTGTCTCATTAGCAAACAGGACACTTAAAACAAGTGGGCGTTCCATTTATAAGCGAAAGCCTCGTCAAGCAGACTGACCAAACAGTATGAAAACTTCGTTGCCATGGGGACTGGATAGGAGCCCTCCTGGGAGCACTGACTCCAGAGCCTGGGCAAGCTCGGTGCTCTTCCTGGGAACTTAAAGAGCTCTGTCTTGTGGAGACATCTGAAGTGTGTCATCACAGAATGTGGTGGTCAACACTGTACATCAACTATACTCCAATAAAGTTAAAAGAAAAAACGTGGTGGCTCTTTGGTCTACACTGTGAGAGCAGTGCCTGCTCCCTTCAGGGTGTCCTCAGGGCATCATACCTGAGCGTTGGGGGTGTATTAGTAGAGAACACTGCCAGCAATGTAAATATGTTAACAATGAACAGGAGTTCACATTTACAGTAACAACAGCTGCACAGCTAACACATGAAAACACAAGGACTGGGTGGATGCAAAATGTGATTACTCTAAAAGCCCAATGATCCTGTAACCGAGCAGGGCCTGATGGGGCCTTCCTGGGACAGGCCACTCCCGCAGGTCCTCTGCATCAGCTCCGCTCTGATCATACCCAGATCATAGTATCTGATGCACCTTTCCCGAGTTGTTTTACGGATGCTAAAACCGCCACCAAATGGAAGAAATTAACTACTTGACGACCATGGGCACGTAGCCCTCAGCCCTACTGGCACCTAAGGATTGATCATGTGAACCCCTGTGACCCTGCCCTGTGACCTCACCATCAACCAATCAGAGAACTGTGCACGAGCTGATCACACACCCTGGGACCCCCCTGCTCCCTCAGCTGGCCTTTGAAAATGCTTTCCTGAAATGCATCAGGGAGTTCGGGTGTTTTGAGCACAAGCTGTCTGGACTCGTTGCTTGGCGCCTGCAGTAAACGCTGCACTTTCCTTCCCCACAGCCCGGGATCAGTGGATTGGCTTTACCATGCAGGCAAGTGGACCCAAATTTGGGTCGGTAAAAATACATTTCCAGATTTTTAAATTACCACATATAACGTCTCTAAAAATACGCAAGATGTCAAAATATTTTTCATTTCAAATAATAAAATACAGAGAGAATTTGAAGCTACGAATGCACTATGACATCTCCATGATAAGGGACACTGACTGTCAGGGCCAAAGTGCCACGAGGGCTTCAGCCAAGGAGCATTTCCTTTCTCCGACAAGTCACGGGACAGAGGTGACCATCGTGAAGTACATCCTGCACTGCCCCATCTTCCCCACCCACAGCGTGGGTCCTGGGCTGGGACGTGTGCCTCCCCGGGAGCAAAGGGGCAATAAGCGTCGGTGGTGACAGTTGCCACACGCCTCCCTGCAGAGCTCCTACCACACTCCACGGGGACCACTCGGAACCTCCAGTCAGGCTCAATGACTCCTTTTGTCTTTTTACATTTTCATCTAGGATTTCTTAGTCGTTTTCTCAGGTGCACGTGTACGGAAGGTTTGCAGACAGTAGCGGGAAAGCAGCAAGAGTTGTTACAACATCTGAGGTCCCGACACCTGACATTACATCAGAGTTCTTCCCAGTCATTTTGAGGCTGGAGATAGATGGGCTCCAGGCTGGGCATTTACAGCCAGCCTCCTGGTTACATTTCCTGAGGCAGAGGCAAGTAGGCTCCGGGCTAGATATTTACAACCAGCCCTCTGTTTATACTTTGAGATAGAAATAACAACAGGAACAGGGTAAATAGCTGGATTTTGTCTCCTGAGGACACTTTAAGATAACAGTTGTGGCAAGAACAGAGAGGAGCTAACCCTTGTTTGAGTAATACATCCACAGGTCACGTATCTCCCATCCTTGGGGCAAGGGAGACATTGCACGTGTGCAGAAAGGCTCCTTGGGAGTCAAAAAGGAGGGGGCACCACCCCATAATAGGTGACACCAAGGCCCCCCATATGCCTCTGGGTTGGAATCCATCTTGGAAAAAAGTTGCACACGCACGGTGGGGAGGGTCCTAGGGGAGGTCAGGTGTGGAGAAAGAAACCAGATAATTGGCTAAAGGCAAACAAAGACCTGGAAGGACTGTCCTGTCAATGACTTAACAGCCTCTTCACTGCGCTCGCCCACACCCTTTCTCTCCAGGGGTGCATCTCTGCCCTGCTTCTGTCTTAAACTGCTTCTCTGTGTGCTCTCCCACTTGTTGTTGTGCTGTGTCTCTAATAATAAACTTGTGCCTGTTTTTACAGTTTTTGCCTCCTTGAGAAATGCATTTTTATTTCTTTATTTTTCCAGTCAGCATTGTTTATTTTTTAAATTTTTATTGGAGTATAGTTGCTTTACAATGCTGTGTTAATTTCTACTGTACAGTAAAATGAATCAGCTATACATATACATATATCCCCTTTTTTTGGATTTCCTTCCCATTTAGGTCACCACAGTGCATTAAGTAGAGTCCCTGTGCTATACAGCATGTTCTCAGTTATCTATTTTATACGCAGTATCAATAATATAAATGTGTCAGTCCCAACCCCCAGTAGAGTCCCTGTGCTATACAGCATGTTCTCAGTTATCTATTTTATACACAGTATCAATAATATATATGTGTCAGTCCCAATCTCCCAATTCCTCCCACCCCTCCTTCCCCCTTGGTATCCATACATTTGTTCTCTACATCTCTGTCTCTATTTCTGCTTTGCAGCTAAGATCACCTGTACCACTTTTCTAGATTCCACAGATATGCGTTAATATACAATATTTATTTTTCTTTCTGACTTACTTTATGACCCTCTCTAGGTCCATCCACGTCTCTACAAATGACCCAGTTCCTTTTAATGGCTGAGTAATATTCCATTGTATATATGTACCATATCTTCTTTATCCATTCGTCTGATGGTGGACACTTAGGTTGCTTCCATGTCCTGGCTATAGTGAATAGTGCTGCAATGAACATTGGGGTGCATGTGTCTTTTTGAATTATGGGAGAAATGCATTTTTTAGTGGGGGAAAGAGCCAGGGAAAATTTGTCTGGTGGCTTGCTGGTCTAGCAGCTAGGATTCCTGGTTTCCATCCAGGCTACGCAGGTTCAATTCCTGGTCAGGGAACTAAGATTGCGCTTCAAGCCACCAGCCACTGCTGCCTCTCTGAGATCAATTTCATTGTCTCAAAATAATTTGGTTTTTCAGGCCCAGGAGAGAGCCAACAAGGGCAAAGCTTGATGACTGGGGGGCGGTAGCCCCAGGCAGGGCCGTGGCCTTGGAGCCATGGGGGGTGGGAGGAGGGCAGACGATGGCCTGGGGGTAGGTGCCGGCCAAGGGGTGGCCACAGGGCTCCCAGGATTGTGATGGAGCTCCCAGCTCCACAGAAAAGCTGCATGAGAATCAGCTACACTCCCTGAGAGCTTTACTACAAAAGCTGATCTCAAAGCCAAGATCTGCTTGCTGCCAGGCACCTCGGGCAAACGTTCCTTAGGCAGTGGGCACAAAACGGGCTGTTGGTCTATATTCCTGATGGAGCCCGGCTCTGATTCCTCTCAGTTGCTCTGCAGGTCCAACTGAGGCCGAGACAATATTTCAGCCCCAACTAGTATTTCTCACCTAATCATTCATGAGGGCCGCTAGACAGTGGTGTTCTATGTCTAGTTATCAGAGGGCCTTCTAGAAACTAGGGCTTTACTCCATTAACTAAGACTATACCCTAACCTGGACATGGGCCCTACTGAAAAGGCAGGATAAATACTCAATTCTTTCCTCTTCTGCCCAAGTTTTAAAACGTAACTGGTTTAACAGCTGTTTCAGTTGTAACGTTATTTTGAATTATTTTTTTCTGGCGTTTTCCGTTTTGAGCATAATAGACTCACGAATTTTCATAGATTGAAAGTGTTTTTATCAACAGTGTTTATTATCATTTTTTGGCTCAATTGTCGTAACTTTGGCCACTGGGAGCCCCCTTCCAGGTCTCTTGGGCTTTGATCCCACTAAGCCTCCACGTTTCCTGGCACAAGATGCCTCCTACCCACTCTGAATGGTCGCTTCCCCACCACGAAGACATTTCTACGTGTATGGGGAGCGCGGGCTCCATGTATATGGGGAGTGGGGTTTGCGCCCTACACACGGGCTCTCGGTACCCACTTGCTGCTAGAGGTACAGGGCTTCTTGGCCAGTTCAGCGCACAGTACTCAAAAGGACTTTAAAAAGATATCATGCATATTCATATGGATATTTCCTGTCAATTCTACTCTAGTACCTCTACTTAATTTCTTTCACTTTCGTAATTGAATCTTTTATCCTGAATTGCATTATTTCTAACACAAACATTTCATTACTTACTTGCTTCACCCAACAATATAAAGAAAAATGGTTTCTCAATCGCACCATTATTACTGTAAACAATGAAACTACTGAATACAAGCCCGAAATTTCCCTTATTCTTTGTCCTTGGAATGAACGTCCCAAGTATGTAGGTTCCAAGTAATAGTTCTAAATTCACTTAAAATAATCTTTTGTCTCTGCTATGCAAGCACTTACCCAATGTAGAGTTCAACACGGTTGTTCGTATTTATTTTCAGTGTGAAGGCTCTTGCATTCTAGCAGCTGCTGGTTCTTAGAAGGTGGCAGCTCCTGACTCGTGTTCCTAGTACAGGAAATTGGAGGCCAGGCTAACAGTTAAATTCCATCTCTATGATCGCTTCAATTCTCCAGTGTAGATGGTGAAGTCTGTCTACACTCATGGGTTCTGGCTGAACAAATCAACTCTACCTTTTCCTACTTAATTTCTAGTACTGTTACAACCTACATAGTTTAATTTTTTAATCTTGTACTGATGTGCAAGTTTTATCTTGTGCCCTTTTTGAGCTATCACTTTTCTCTTTAAATAAATATAATAATATCCAAATTTTCTGCATACCACGCTCTGTATTTTCACACCAAGGCTTACATTATATACATCCAAATAATTCTCAGTTAATATTTTCTTAACCGCATGCAGTCAGTGTTTAATTTTCTTGTAGGGAGATTTTGAGGAGACACATGGTCCCAAGATTCCACAGGGTAAGCAAAGGCAACACATGTAAAAACAAGCTCTCTTTATTTTTTAAATTTTTGTCTGAAATCCTCTCTTCACTCAGAAGTCAAAATGCAGGGTTTGCTTTTTTAATATATTTTCTAGCACAATCAAATACCCTCTAAGTAGTTCACCCACCTCAAACCTTATAGTGACTATAGTTATGTTCTTTAAAATACAAATAAAACACAAGAGTTTAGCCTGACCACATGTGCTTAGTTTGCAAGAGCAGCACCACTTTTGACACAATTTTTTCCAAAAGTCAGGGTAAAGGTCCAAGCGAGCCAGCTGGAAGTCTAATGTGTGCAGCAGTGACTTTCGCTGCAATATCTTTGCTTCTGGCCAAGAGTGAAACAAGAGCACGGGGTGAAACACGTTCAAACAGGCTCCAGTCACCTGCTCTGGGCCTGCCGAAGTCCTTCCTCTGTATTTTTAAACTAACACTACAGATATAATAATCTGCAGTATTATATAGATGATAATAACAGTCTATAATGGATGGATCCAGTCTTTCAAGTTTTGCTTCATTTAAATCCAACCACATTCCATTTTCTTCTAAAAGTCTTTCTAATTAATCCTCCCTGGCAGCCGGGAGGCTTGGAGGGCTCCCTCTCTGCCACACAGGCCTCCCAGGTGACCCTGCGTTTGGAAGCGAGCATCCCAGGAAGCAGGCTCTCCACACAACATCCACTTTGCGGGTCCACGTGCAGCTTCCATCACTGACAAGGGGGCGTCAGTTCCGGTGGCAGATGCCCAGGCTTTAATCAGGTAGAGGCCGCTTTCTCACTTGTCCAGTCCCATCGCACGGTCCAGGTGTTGGTCCTGGAAACATAGTCTTAAAACTCATTTCCATTCTGCACGATTCCGTGGTGGACCTCAAAGCATTTAGTAAATCCCTTTTCTGCTTAAACTGGTCCAAGTAGATTCCATTGTTTGCAATCAGCAGCTCTAACCATCCTGAGACAAGGAACGTGACGTCTTAGGCTTCATGTCCACAATTCCTGATGAGACATCAGTAGAGCCATGGGCATCTGGAAATATCCTTTACGATTAGCCCAGTGTAATGTCTTCTTAGGGAAGGCCAGGGGATGGGGCTCCTGACTCCGCAGGCCCAGAGTGCCTAAGGCTGTGAAAGCACTCAAAAATTAAAATGTACTGGAGACAGAGATGCAAAACAAAATCCTTTTTAAAAATTTGCAATAATAAATATACATCTCACATAGACTGAAAGAGCTCCTGTTGGCAGGATAAGTGACTCTCTGCATTTGACTACAATAAAGAGTCTGGGAATGAAAGAAATTACAGCAGGAGTCACTGGGACATAGATGGAGGAAGGGAAGGAAGGAAGGAAGGGAGGGAGGGAGGGAGGGAGGGAGGGAGGAAGATATGGCTCAAATGGAAAGAATTCATAGAAGACCAAGTAGGGGACAATAGAAAACCCACACCTAGGGACTTCCCTGGTGGTTCAGTGGTTAAGAATCTGCCTTCCAATGTAGGGGACACGGATTTGATCCCTGGTCGGGGAACTAAGATCCTGCATGCCTCGGGGCAACTAAGCCCCTGTGCCACAACCCCTGAGCACATGGGTCACAACTACTGAGCACGTGGGCCACAGCAGAGGATCCTGCCTGCTGCAACTAAGACCCAACGCAGCCAAAAATATAAATAAATAAATAAATATTTAAAAAAAGAGAAAACCACACCTAAAAGCGTTACAACAAAACCCAAGAATATCAAATGAAAGAAAATTCTAAAAGCTTCCAGAGAGAGAGAAGTCATCATTTGTTTGTGTAAAAGAACTCTTGATTTCTGTATGTGAGGTTTATATCTTGCTACTACATTAAATTATTTTATTGAGTTAGTTTTGTCGTTGATTTTCTAGGGTTTTCCTGGTATACTTTCGTATCATATATAAAGAGAGAGTTTTTACTTCTTTACCAATTCTTACATCTGTACTTGATTACTTTTCTCTAATTGCATTGCCTAGTATCTCTATACAGTGTTGAATAGTTGAGGAGATACTGGGCATCCTTAACCTTGTTCTTGATCTTAGTAAAAATGCCTCTAATGTTTCTCCATTAAATAAGATGCTGGCTTCAGGACCAAGGAATATGTATGTTATCTTTATTATTATTAAGAAAGCATCTGGGGACTTCCCTGGTGGAGCAGTGGTTAAGAATCCGCCTGCCAATGCAGGGGACACGGGTTCGAGCCCTGGTCCGGGAAGATCCCACATGCAGCGGAGCAACTAAGCCCGTGTGCCACAACTACTGAGTCTGTGCTCTAGAGCCCGTGAGCCACAACTACTGAGCCTGCGAGCCACAACTGCTGAAGCCCGCGCGCCTAGAGCCCATGCTCTGCAACAAGAGAAGCCACCGCAATGAGAAGCCCGTGCACCGCAACGAAGAGTAGCCCCCGCTCGCCACAACTAGAGAAAGCCCGTGTGTAGCAACAAAAACCCAATGCAGCCAAAAATAAATTTAAAAAAATTTTTTAAGTTCATTTGGAAAATTAAACATGTAAATATAGCTAGGAAAATACTAAGAAAGAAAAACTATGAGGGTGGCTTATCTCTGCCAGACATTAAAACACCCTATAAACCTTTTAAGTTACAATACTGTGGTGCAGGGGAATGAGCCAACAGAGACCAGTGGCAGAGAACAGGAAGCCCAGGGATAGATACAAGCACATATGAAAATCTAATATACTCAGGTCACTGGGGCAAAGAATAAGTCAGACTGAAGCAGACTCTTCTCAATAGCAAAACAGGACACCAGAGGACTTCGATAAAGCGAGAGAGTGGTGTGGACATATATACACTCCCGAACGTAAAATAGATAGCTAGTGGGAAGCAGCCACATAGCACAGGGAGATCAGCTCGGTGCTTTGTGACCACCTAGAGGGGTGGGATAGGGAGGGTGGGAGGGAGGGAGATGCAAGAGGGAAGAGATATGGGAACATATGTATATGTATAGCTGATTCACTTTGTTATAAAGCAGAAACTAACACACCATTGTAAAGCAATTATACTCCAATAAAGATGTTAAAAAAAAAAAGAAGACAGTCAAAACTCTAAAAAAATAGAGGACTTTGATAAACGTTGCTGGGACAACTGGGTAGCCATTTGCAAATAGACATTGTCACAGTCCTACGTCACACCATACACGAGGATAAACACCAAATGAAACAAGGACATAAGTGAAAAAGGAAACCATTCAAACACTACAAGAAACCATGGGTGAATTCCTCTTTAACATTAGTGGACAGAAAGGCTTTTTAACTATGACTCAAAATTCAGAAGTAATACAAAAAAAGGTGATAAATTTGACTTACCAAAATAATTTAAAAATTTTGCATGGAAAAAGCACTATATGCAAAGTCAAAAGGCAACTGTCAAGCTGGGAGACAATATTTGCAACTCACAGAGAAAGGGCTAATAACTATAATATATAAAAAACTTTAAAATTGAAGAACAAAAAACCAAATTGTGATACAAAAATAGGAAAAATACACCATCAGACAATTCACCTAAAAGATATTAAAATTGTACTTAAATGTATGAAAAACATGTTCACACTCACTCATAGTTAAAGAAATCAAAATAAAACAACACTGAAATTTTTTTTACCTGTCAAATGGGTATAAATAGAAATGCCCAATGATGCATCGTGTTGTCCGGGCTGTGGGCAAACACACTCGTACATGTGACTGGTGGGGATGCAAATCTGTGTAACCTACCTTCGGCGGAATTCAGCGACGCCCAGCAAACCTACACACACGGACTCTGGCCCAGCAATCCTCTGCTTTACCCTGAAGACACATTCTGTGACAGGCAGGCTCTGAAACGGCTCCCCGGCATCCCACCGCCTGGAATTCAGGCCCTCGTGCACTCCCCTTCATCGAGTGTTACCTGGACCTAATGACTCACCTCTAATGAACAGAATGTGGCAAAGGGATGGAATGCCACGTCTGACATTAGGCTGCAAAAAGCCTGTAACTTAGGTCTTGTTCTGTCTTGCTCGCTCGCGCTGATGGAAGCCAGCTTCCTGTGGATGACCTGGGAACTGAGAGCAGCCTGCAGCCAGCAAGGCTCTCAGCCCAGCGCCACCGAATGACTGCGTCCTACCAACAGCTGCGTGAGTGAGCGAGCACCTGGATCCTCTCAGCTGAGACCACCGCCCTGCTGGAACCTCGACTGCGCTCTGGGAGAGACCTGAGCCAGATGACCCAGAGAAGCCATGCGTAGATTCCTGACCCCCGGATTCCATGAGGTGATAAACATTCGTTGTTTTAAGATATTATATTTGGAGGGAATTTGTTATGCAGCAGTAGATAACTCATAACTCCACATACACATATGTATATATGTATGTGTATGTATGTGCATATATGTATGTGTATACATGTATGTGTATATACATGTATCTATATATGTATGCATTAAGTTATTCATTATAGCATTATTTGTTATGGAAAAAAATGTAGAAAGAACCTAAGTAGTCATTAAGAAAACTGCAGAATACAATGTAGCATTATGAAGCTGTAAAAAAAAAAAAAAGAAAAAAGAAAAGAAAATGACCTCTAAGAACTGATATGGATATTCCAGAATATATTGCTAAGTGAAAAAAGTGAAATACAAAAGAGTACCTTAGTATACCAGCCTCATGTAAGAGAGAAGGGTGACGCAGGAAAATACACATGTATCTGCTCTTTGTGTAAAAGAAATGCAGAAGCACAAACTAGAAATTAATGAGATTAGTCACCAGCCAGGGAGGTGTGGGAATGGGGTGGAGACAGTGAAGGGAAGGGAATGAGGAAAAGGAGGTGAGGGGAGAGAGACACCTCTGTGTATCCTTTGGTTCTAGAACAACTCCCTAAAATAAGTACTTAAAATCATCCAGGATGTGGGGTAGCCCGGATGTAGTGCACTGGTTCCAGATGAACCTGGCTGTGGGGAGACTGAATGACACAGGTAATGAAGCGAGTGGGGAAGAAAATCACTAACCTGTTACGTTTGGAAAACGGTATATTGACTACACGGTGAAGCTCAGGACAAAACGATCTATATTCAAATATCTCACTCTCATTAGGAAATGTGTTTCCCAAGGAGTGAGGGTAAGAAATTGTGAACTGAATTACGTTTAATCTAGGATTGAGCAAATATGTAAATACACCACGGATGATGAAAGCTAGGTTTCTCACTGTCAGAAAAAGACAGTTATGAGTCAGGCAAAGGGGAGGACAGGATGAATGGGAGGTGTAAGAATGAACTCATGGTGTCTATATATTGACCCAGTTCTGTCTGCTTGGGTGGCTGAGAGTCAAGGACACCCAGGGGCAGTGAGCACACCTAGAGGTCAGATACCCGTTTCTAAGTATGAGTTTCCAATAAAGGAAACAGTACTCCTTGGAAAATGGTCAACTCCAGCGTGGGGTTAGGAGAACACACGATGAGCCTGGAACATTTTTATGGTGCCAGAAATTAAGGAAGTGCTGAAAAAATCATGACGGCATGTTGAAAGAACACAGGAGCCTGCTTGAAGAGCCCCAGTGGCCAAATCTGGGACAATTTTGGCAATAAAATAATGATAGTAATTACTAATCCATAGAATAAAATCAATACCCATAAGTCCATAGTCATATCAATGAAGAACAAATGAATGAATGGATGAATGGATGAATACACACACACACACATACATACATACATACATACATACATGCATACAGCAGAGAAGGGACAGTCCTTCCTTATAGTAGAATTACAAAGGTAAATGTAAATGATGGAAATAGAAAGTTTCCCTTAGGCTGACACCACAGTAATAATGGGCCTAGGCCAGAACCATCTACTGGTGCTAAACGTGGTGGGTGTGGGCATGATGAGAAATCATAGCTGCAGTCTCAACGTATCTCCTCCAAGGTGTGTACCAATTACAGATGGGAAAACAGTGACTCTACAGCGAGGACACGCGGCTGATGCCACTGGAATAAAGTTAACAGAACAGTCATCCCTCATTATCCGAGGGTGATTGGTTCCAGGACCCCCCTCGGACACCAAAATCCACAGGTGCTCAAGTCCCTTGTATACAATGGTGTAGTATTTGCATATAACCCATGCACATCCTCCTATATTTTAAATCATCTCTAGATAACTTACAATGCCTATTAAAATGTCAATGCCATGTAGTTGTAAGTACAATGTAAATATTTGCTGGCACCTGAAACTTAAGGTTTGCTTCTTGGAACTTTCTGGAAAAATTTATTTTTAATGTTTTCATTCAACCTCAGTTGGTTGAATCCACCAGATTCGGAACCCATGGATACGGAGGACCGACTGTGTCTGTAATAAGACATTATCAACACACGTCTTTCCTGACAGGATGCACTGAGAATTCTGCGGTATTCTTGCCCCAAAATGCGTAAGCTCAGTGTAATTGTGAGGAAATATCAGATTAGCCCAAAGCAAAGGACATTCTACAGAATCACTTGCCAGGAATCTCCCAAAGTGCTCAGGTTGTGAAAGAGGAAGGAAGCCTGCAGACCCGCTGGGGGTTGAGGAGTCGTGGCCGCTGAACCCATTGGGACTGGGTCCTGGACACAAAGAAGCATGTTAGGGGGACAGTTGGAGAAACACGAATAGAGTCTACAGCTTAGTTAATGGTATTGCATCCACGTTAATTTCCTGGTTTTATCCCTGCAGTCTGGTGATGTAAGATGTCAACATTAGGCAGAATTAGGTGAAGGGTATGAGCAAACTCTACTATAAAAATTATGACATTATACTAACAAGTGTATAGGAAGCAGTTAAGATGCTCTGGGTACTTTACATCCCACTATGTTCCCTCTTCCACAGATAGAGACTGGACAAAAAGATGTTAGATAGCTTGTCTGAGATCAGTCACACAGCAAGGGGCTCAGGGTTTGAACCCAGGTCTTTAAGACCAGAGCCCACCACCCAACCATTAAGCAACATGGTCAACCTCAGTCCCCAGTAATCGTGGAAGCTAAGACAAGTTCTGACGTGTTCATTGCCGGTAGTCGCAGCAGCAAAGATGTTTGTCTTATTTTACCTGATCTCAGCTCAAGTTCCATAAGAAGAGTACAGGCATCTGCCGTCCAGCTGGAGTTTTCCTAACTGGAACTCAGATAACACACAACAGTCCGAGAAAATGATTTTCATCCTGTGGAAGCAACACAACCAGTACAAGAAGTCCTTCCAGAAAGCCTGGAGCACAGAGCTGCCTTCCCAGGTGCAGGCCTGACCCTCTGCGCTTTCCTCTGTTTACACTGGCACTTGTGGGCTGGTCCCCAGGCAGAGGTGCAAGATCAAGGCCAAAAGAAATAAAGGGGATGGAGCTTCCCTGGTGGCGCAGTGGTTGGGAGTCCGCCTGCCGATGCAGGCGACGCGGGTTCGTGCCCCGGTCCGCGAAGATCCCACATGCCGCGGAGCGGCTAGGCCCGTGAGCCATGGCCGCTGAGCCTGCGCGTCCGGAGCCTGTGCTCCGCAACGGGAGAGGCCACAACAGTGAGAGGCCCGCGTACCGCCAAAATAAATAAATAAATAAATAAAGGGGATGGAGGCTCCTAAATATGAGTTAGAAAGAAAGAAAGAGAAGGGAAGGAGGGAGGAATTTGTATGTTGTTGTCAGTTTTAGCAGCCAATTAAATATTTGGGGTTTTCAATAAAATACACAAATCATTAAGATCTCCTATGCTCTCCACCTGTCTGCAGGGAGGACACTCTGCTCTTCCTGTGTTAAGTTGTGATTCCCCAGGGACACAGTCACTGGGTTGGGCTGGAAGAGACTCTGCCCCCGGCTTTGGGGAGCAAGAAGCACCTGAGGGAGAAGGTGGAAACCGAAGACACCTGCTTCTGCTCCCGGATGCAGGTGGTTCCCAAAGCGGCTTTGCCCTCCTCGGCTCTCTCCAGGCTTGAGACTCTTTTGTGGCCAAATTACGCCCCCTTGTGGCCTCACAAGATTCAAACCCTCAGGTCATGGAGTTGTGATTTGTGTTCAGCTAATGTTTGTTGTAAGGAATATAACAACACTTTTAAAAACACATACATCCTCCTTATTAGAATCTCCCTTTCACCTCCTAACATATACAGGAAAACCTAGGACAAAAAGCTCACACGTTTCTCAGATTTAGCATCTGGGCCAGTTCAGGCAGGGCCAAGACTGTCTGAAAAGAGAGCTTTAGATTGTACAACTTTTATTTTTTTGTTTGTAACCAACCCTTCTGCAAGAGTGATTAACAATGAAATTGATGCAAAAACAAATCTACCCCTTAACCGCCTTCTGCCTCCATAAATATCTCTGGACAGGAAATGCAAATGGTGAGTGAAATAGACCCTGTGTGTCAGGAAGGATGTCTGGGAACCGTCCTCATGACCTCTCTCCCACTCAGGCCGAGCAAAACGAGCCAGTCTCGTCACCAACTGTCTGTTGATGTGGGTGACATTTGCTCAGCTCTTAACTAGCTGTAAGACTGCAAGAGTGTTACTGAATGAGGATGCTTGCCTTATTTATTTAAAAAGGAGGAAAGATGAGATAATTTCTAGTGAACTGTTGGAGTTATAACTTTTTGTTCATTCATTCATGCAAAAAATATTTATGGAACATTTACTGTTACATGACTCTGCCAGACTCTGGGAATACATAAAGAAAAGGAAACAAACAGAATGACATCGATGTGGTACCTGAGTTTAACAAGCTTACCCTGGGGGGAGTTGTTCCCCCTCTTCACTGGGAAGAGTGTACAGTGTCATGGGCAGGGATACCACAATCACAAGTCCAGACTCTGATCCTAGGAAAACCATGCAAAGAGCTGAGGAAATCACATTGTACCTGCTCAAACACCTTATAGCTTATGGAAAAATGACCCTCTACTTATTGCAATACACCAACCGCTGGGTAAAGCTGGAGAGCCCCCGTGGACATTTAATCCAGGTATACAGGTGTGCTCCCATGGCAAAGGTTCTAGAAGGATTATTGAAAGGCTAGTTAGAAAACTAGCGCACACATCTCTTGGGTTACCCTGGCTTTTATAATAATTGTCACAAATCATTCCATTTACATCAACAGAAACTCATATAAGCACCTAGAATGGACAGTTTGCCGTTTAACTTTTTAGGCACTTTTATCAGCATCAGCTATATTTCCTGCACTTGCAAGAACTTTTTATACAACATATGAAAAGTCCCTGCCTAAATTTCTGTAAAATACATTCACTGTTCTGATGATAGGAAAACAAAGACAGACTTGACAATCGTGACAGACGTCTAATACATTTTCTGAAGTTGAAATATGCATTATTTTGGCATAAAGATAATTTGCAATTCAGTCAGCCCACGTAATGGAGTACCAAGAAAGAGAGTGCTGGGTGCTAAGTGATACCCTAGCTCATGCATCTTGGATGTTAATATTCTTTGTAGCAGCACAAAACAGATGTTTCCTTTTAATCTTTGCTTATCTTAACACAAATTTGCAATTCATTTTCTTAACCAGGGAATAGAATTTCCAAAAGATGCAATCAACGAAAAGTGCATGAAATAATGTTATTTCTAAGCAGAGACATGAATTAAAAAAACAGCAACAGAAAACCTGCACAAGGTCACAGCAAATAAGAGGCCAAGCTAGAATATAATTACAGGTTTATCCAAATAAATGATGCTAATACCCGTCATCACTGAGCAAGCATTCAGTGTGTAGCAGGCACAGTCCAAGATCACTACTTGCACAGTCTCATCGAATCCTTACAACATCCCTATCATGTCGGTACTATTATGATTCCCAATTTACAGAGAAGAAAAAGGAGACAGAGGTAAACACGAAGTGAACGGGTCATATAAGCGACAGGATTCAAACAGAGACCCAACATTGGTATAAGCGGTGCCCGAGCTGTCTGTAAACTGACTTCCTCTTCAGCCAAACCAGCTTCAAGGACTCAGGGGTATGGGTCTAACTCAGCGCTCTCCATTCCCACATGAGTCCCCCTGTGGCCAATGACCTTTACTGGCCATGGCAGCTGTAGCTGCATCTCCCCGCCCCACTCACATTGGCTGGCTGGCCATGGCTGCTGCTGACAGTGGCTTAGCTCCTGACACTGACCTTGCAGTTGGCCCCACGGTGGTGCTCACTTCTCCTTGGTTCCCAGGCTGACCGCCCCTCTCACACGTAACCTCGGTGAAGCCACTCGAGTGTTGGCTGAGTCCTCTTGGGGAACGGCCGCCTCACACCAGGTCACACCTGTCCCCAGGGGCAGTCCTGTCCAGTGACAGGTGGATGCAGAAGTGGAGGCCTGGACCTTTGCCCTCACGATGGGTTGCCTCGCAGGATGGGCTCGAAGCCTCTGCCTAGACTCTATGCCATCGTCTGGGTGCACACCTGCTCCTGTCACGCCCCTGCCGGGGCTGGTCCCGCGTCCTGCACACAGACACCTGACGCGCTGTCTCCGTGGGAACCCAGTCGGGGCAGGTGGTTAGGACCTGACCTGTCTTTAAGGGAGCCCCACGCAGGTGTGAAAGCCGAGGGTCTCTTACCTGTGTTTCACTGGTCAGCGGGATGGGAGCCACATCAGAGTAGGAGAAGGGATGCCCGCCGAGGGGGGCCGAGGCTTGGGCTCTGCGGAGAGAGTTGAGATGGAGAAAGAAGAACAGAATCGATATGGATTTGGAAAGTAAGGTCTCTGGAATTCAGCAGCAAATCCTTGTTTTTATACAAGTATCCCTCCAAATCTGCCTCCTAAATAAAGCTGCCTTGGGATCTCCCTGTTTCCCTAGTGGAGGCCAGCGCTTGCACACTTCGCTGTGCATATTCATCGCCCGAGGGGCCCAGTAGCGGGAAGCCCTCACTCCAGGGCCTGAGGCTCTACGCTTCCAAAACAGTCCCAGGTGCTGCTTTCAGGGACCACGAATGTCCAAAGTTAAAATTCACCCTGTGCTGTCTTGCTTTTTGTTCACTTATCATTAAATATCATTTCAAAAATTAATTTGTAATTTCTTCAAGGGTGAGATAGTATCTTTTTCTTCTCTGAACAAAATAACAAGTACACAACAAATGCACGTTAATCTACTAATTCCTTAAAAGGCAGATTGTGTTATTTTTAATTGGATTGTAATTTAGTTGCACTGATACACACTCTTTTTCTATAGATTGCATCCTGGTCGCAGTTACCATGGGAACATATTTTAACCATTCGTGTAATACTGCAGTCATGTTTCCATCATCCAGTAGGGATATAGCAAATGGAGCGGGAGAAATAAATTATCAAAATGCTGGATTTACCTTTGCTTTTAAGCAAGCAACATCCAAAACTCGTTTATAGCTGGTTCACTCATTCAAAGTCGTGAGAGGGTCCCTTGCTTTGAGGGACTAGTAAAGGAGTTTCCTGAAGACCTCAAATGGACATTAATAGGGTGACTGGAAGCTCCATTTACAGCAGAGCTGTGACCTCAGCAGGGATTTTATGGCTGCCAACACCACCTGTTGACAGAAAGACAGAGAAAGAGCAGAGTTCTGTTCTTACCTACCAGGCACTCTGTGCTCTCTCAGGAAACAGGATTTGGGGGTGGCATTTTCGCTAGTCAAGGGATTTGAGTTGTAAAAACTTCTCCCCTGGGGAATTCCCTGGAGGTCCGGTGGTTAAGACTTTGCCTTTCAATACAGGAGGTGCGGTTTGCTCTCTGGTCCGGGAGCTAAGGTCCCGCATGCCTCGGGCCCAAAAAAGCCAAAACATTAAAAAAAAAAAGAAGTAATAGTGTAACAAATTCAGTAAAGACTTTAAAAGTGGTTCAGATCAAAAAATCTTAAGAAAAACAAACAAAAAACCCCTTCTCCCTTGGAAACACATAAAGCCCAACAGATAATCATAAAAAGAATCACCTTTGTGTCTTTCTTTGGAATAACACATTTGAGCAAAATTAAGAAGCAGGATATTTTCCAAAAGGGCAGATCTTTGGGGGACACACCCTTTCAATCAGCACTCAGTGGTTCACGCGTCTCAGTGTGTGAGAAGGGAGCCTGAGGGTCAGAGCGCACTGCACACCACTTAGCTCCACATGGCAAAGGTTCGGACCTTCGCCTCAGTAGTGGAGCGAGGCCCCGTGGCGCCCGCGGCGGAAGAAATGCCTGGCTTATCTTGGCCGTTTGAATGCTCAGCTGTATCTTTCTAGACCTCATCAGCCCGCTGAAGGGACAGCTACACACAGGACATGCTCAACACATAATTGTTCATTTATTGACACTTAGATTTACTTTCTCCCCTACAATTAACTTTAGACGTCGTATTGAGGCAAATTATGTCTCAGATTCTTTAAATATGCTTTCGTTATTGTTACTCATGTATTCATTCTATAAACATCCTCTGAGCTTCTATCACGGGGTGGGGTCTGGACACGAGGCAGTCTAGTGGGATGACCGACCTCGGCCAGGCAAAGCTGGGGAGAGACTGGTGACCCTGCTTAGGGATGGACAGAGCATGAGGAGGGCTCCGGGCTCGGGCCCCTGGCCACGTCGTAAAAGGTCCGGGAGGGCTCCCCCGAGGAGGAGACCCAGAGGTCAGGTGGGCATTGGCCAAGAGAGGAAGTCTGGAGGGTTGGGGTGGGCACTGGGGGACACGGGGAGCAAGATTTCAAGCAACGAGAACAGGCCTGTGGATGCTGCAGACGCCGAGCATGGAGGCCTGGCTAAACAGGTGGGTTTCCACGTGTGTTTACACAGTGTGCGTTCAGGCATGCATGTACGTGTGCCCCTGTACGTGTTGTGGAAAGAAAGATGTGGTGATGTGTGAGGCTGGAGAGAAGAGCCGGGGCTGGGTCAGGACCAGCTCTGTGCGTTTCTCTAATCTACCCTGCCCTTTATTATCACGGCCTTCCCCTGGGTGCGGGAGCGGTCTGGCGATCATCTCAGGGTCCCTGCTGACCCGGGAGCGTGGCGACGGTGCCCACCTCCTGTTCCAGCGGGACACTCTGAGTGTCGCCCTTACGGCAGCGCTTGTCAGGGCGCTCCGCTTTGTTTCCAGGGGTGTGGTCGGGAGGCAGAAAGGAATGAAGGCCTCTCCATCCCCACCCCTGCACAATGACAGCTGGTCCCCACCCTCTACCTGGGGCAGCCTCACGGCCTTAATGGGCAACCGACTTGGTTCACTCACAAAGCATTCTGGGGCCTCAGTCCCCAAGGAAGAAAAGCTATTGTGTTACATTTTGTGTCAAGCTTTGCTATCATGTCCAGAGAAGGGATTAAGGCAAGCTTATGAGACAGAGTAAAGGGCCAATGATGAACTGTCACCAGCTCTATCCCAACTCATGGCTGCTGCACTCTTTCTAAGGCCCTTCTAGCCGCTCAGGGGCTCAGATTCAAGTGTAATTTCCTACCTGAATTGTCGCTGGAGAGTGTCTGATACATTTTACTACAAATGACTATATGAAACTTAAGAAACGGGAATAGGAAACTTGAGATGTTTTGTATTGTCTTTGTTTCAAAATGCTTAAAATGTTTCCATGGGGAAGGGTTCCCGCAGAGGCTCACCAGGTGTTACCTCTCCTAAGGCCCCTCTGGGAACCCAGCCCCTTTCACCACAGTCAGCTGGTGAAGGGGTGCTGGTTTGTGCATGGGGTCCCTTGGGGGCAGAGATCTTGACGTGGGATGGAGTGGCCTCTGGGGGGTGGGCTGACCCTGGGCTTGCCTCCGGAAAGGACCACACGTCTCCCAGGGGGGACCTCAGCTTCCCTGACTGGGGGCTCTGCTGGAACTTGTTGCTTCCTTCACTTGGGCTCCCCTGTGGGCTGGTGAAGGGACAGAGGGAGGGTGGGTGGAGGGAGGAGGGACCAATTGCAGGTGCAGAGACCCCCTCTGGCGGGCCTGGAAGGAAGCGGGGACTCTCATCTCGGGGCCCAGGAAAGATGTTCTCAAGCTTTGCATCTCACCACTTGGAATCGCCTCCTGTCTGTCCGGCTGCCTTGTGTTTGGATAGGCCATTGCCTCTGGAAAGCTGTGTGGCTGAGAAGCAGGAAGAGGAAGGAAGTAGGAAGTTCCCGGCTTTTGTTCTAGGATTCTGGGCACGAAGTACAACGTAACTTCGGGCTTCCTTACAGACTGTTCCCTAGGATGTGTCAGCTTAAAAAAAAAAAAATGCAGGAGGCTGGAAACAGGAAGAGTCTATTTGGGGGTCCTAAGAATTGCAATCTGGGAGACAGACTCAGGGCAACCCCAAAGGAGTGTTCCAAGGAAGAGAAAGGATCAGGGGCTCCTGAAGACACAAAGCCAGGAAAAAAGAAAACAAGCCAGGAGGCTGTTAAAGTTTGCCTGTCAAGAACCATGACTGACAGTCGCAAGAGAAGATTTGTCCTTAAGGCATCGTCAGTTGTTTTAGGGCAGGGGTCCAATAAGTAGATAGACTGTCTCAAGTTATTTTAGGGTAAGGGTCCGATAAGTATCTTGCGTTTCTGGCAGGTGCTCTGGACAACTTCATCAGGTCAAAAGGTCAGAGTCCATCCAGGCTGAGGCATGCACGTCACCTTCCTCCGTGGCTTCCTGGTTCCAGGTCACAGAGCTCTCTGAGCAATAATGACTCCGTTTAGATTTTCCTTCCACAGATGGGAAGGGAGACAGGGACCCAGAGCAGACATTAGACACGATGAAACAACAGTAATGGTTAGAATCACAAAACCCAGCATTTGTTCAGCACTTGGCACGTGGTAGGCCCCGTCCTTACACCTATAGTCAATCCTTGTCATCTGCAGGTTACGTTTGATAAAGTCGCTGCAAACACTGGTTTACGAAGACTGAGGGCCCACTCCTGCAGACACGGGTCAGGGTCCTGCGAGCCTCTGACTGCGCCTTCCTCAACTGATCAACCCATAACCTTGTCTGAAGTGACTGTTTAAAAACTGCGTATTCAGTATGTATTATTCATTAATGTGGAACTCAGACATCAGCATACAAGAGCCTGAATGAAGCTTCTCTAATACATACGCTTTCCCATAAGCCTTCTTGTGCTTAGGACACTAGTCAGCACTTCAGCACTAGGCTTGGGGGCTATTTTAAACAGTGAGATCACCAAGAAAAGGCACAAGTATGTGAAAAAATGTAGCAGGAAGCAGACCGCAAAAATGGCGCCTGTTTGCAGTATGAGCTGAAACAAGAAGGGACATCACGGCCTTGTTCCACCCCAGCCGTGATGGTGAGTGTCGGGTGACTAACTTTTCACCGTTCTGCACATGTCCTGAGTGACTGCGAAAGTGCAAGTATTGATCTCGGGGTTACAAATAAATTTTGGCAAGTAGGTGAATTTGTAATATAGAACCCCTGAATAATGAGGGTCGATTGATGTATTATTTAATCCTCCTAACAACCCTGCGAGATAGGAACTGTTATCACCTTGATTTTCACATATCAGAAAGTGAAACAGGAGTTTAGGTTGACTTGCCCCAAACCTCACAGCTACAAAACGGGAGAGCCAGGATTCTAACCCAGGCAGTCTGACTATGGAGCCTAGACTCTTATTCAATTATTTCCGTTGGGTTATGACTTCAATAAATTTTATGTGGTATTTTTTAGGAAACTAAGCTTGGCTCATAGGGCATGGGAAGTGAAAAGGCCCAAATCACATTCTTAAATCTTCAATATTCTTTTCTAAGTCAAATTTCTTACACCCGGGTACAGGTTGAAAATTATGAAATTGCCCTTTCTAGGTTAAACACAATTGGACACTGGCAAATTCCATGGCTCAACCTCACATATCCTTGGAAAGCTTTCTCCCCATTAGTAGAGGTATCAGTTTATTTCATCTTTCTGCATACGCAAAACTAAAGTTATTACACTTCAAAAGGAAAAAATTTAGAGAGTGTATAGATGTACTCTTATTATATAAGCACACAGGTTTATTATTTCATAGCATTTTTTCTGCTCTATTTTCTGATCTTTTTAAGTTAAGGACAAAAGAATAGGATCTCACACCTCAGTATAAATAGGCCAAATATAAGTATTTTCCACCTAAAAGATGCTGAACATTGGAGTGTTTTATCAGAGCAAGTGTATCATCTGTTTTTCTAGGGGTCTTACCATGTGTTTTCTATCTCATTGAGATTAGATAAAATTCTACTGAAGGCAGTAAGGATGGGCAATAAAAGCCTTTGGGGCTCAACCTTTTAATTGTCACATTTTAGGGAAGGAACGGAGTAGGTGATGTAATAAAACAAAACAGTAGGCATTTCATCACGATCACACCAAACTGGAAAGCAGGAGTGTATTTATGGAAAACTCCAGGATTCTCTGGAATTCACACTGTACAGGAAGCCCTAGTTTCTCCTCTCTCCTTAGCAAGGTAGAGAATAAGAGAGAAAAGAAGTCACTACCGGCAGACCGAGAAGATGGCAGACTAGTGTCTCCGATAAACCACCTTATCGGGGTTCGGATGCCAGTTTCTTTTATAGCACAGAAAGGGGTTAGAGACGAGGAAGTAAAGTAAAAAGGCCATAGGTTTTGCAAATATTCCCTGGAACTGCCAGCCTGGGTGAGGGGATGTGTTAACGTCTTTTTTTTTTTCTTTTTGGCAGCCATCTACAGGTGGGCAGGGTGAGGCTGTCTCCCTGGGAAACGGAGAGGCTCTTTAGTTTAACATTCAGGCAGAGGGGCAGGGTTCCCTGGGGCAGGCCATAATATATGTATATGATTACACCAACAAAAGCGACGAAAAGCAAAGGCTGAAAGCAAAGAAACAGACGGAACAGGGAATCGGATTTAGCTCTTCCCCGTTACACCACCAGCGCCCAAAGCCTGCCCCTTGTCCCCGGACTCCCTTCGAGCGGAGATACTCGGCGAACGGCAGTTTAGAACGGAATCCCTGCCAGTACTGGCACAAGGGCCCAGCCTTCTTCTGTCGGGCCTGGAAGCGGGTCTGGGGCACGGGGCCTCAGTACTGGACCTGAGTCTGCAGATCTAGACTTCTAGTCCCGGCACTGGAGCCCGGGTCCGCAGGCCTGGACGTGGACCCAAGGCACAAGGCTTCAAGGACACTCGTGAGGATCCGCGTTCGTGGGTCTATTTATCCAACAAGCAACGGCTGTGCACACCTCTGGGTCACGACTCCCGGAGGTGGGAGGCAGAGACTGCTGACCCCGTGCGCGGGAGACCGCGGCTCTCCGTGTCCTTCCCAGACAGCTTCCGCCCCGCGGGCCGTCTAGCAGCTAGCACAGCGTGAACGCAATACCCTACCCTCCGCCGCCCGCGGCGGAACCCGACGCGCATGCGCATGCTGCTACGGAGGCCGCAAAGGCCGCGCCGACGCGCCGGAAGCGGGATATCCGAACTTCCGGTCGGCCTCAAGAGTTTCCGGTTCCGGGTTTCTCGGAGGGCGAGAAGGGCCGTTGCGGCCCGGGAGCAGGGCCATGGAGAAGCTGCGGCGAGTCCTGAGCGGCCAGGACGACGAGGAGCAGGGCCTGACTGCACAGGTAGGGAGCCTGCCTCCGGCCTCTGGGGTGAACGTGTGTTGGGGCGGGGTCGCGGAGCGTGGGCAGCGGGCCGCTTCTACCTGCGGAGGTGATGGGGGAGAGCGTCACGGGCCTCCCGGGAAGAACTTGGGGCGCTTTCCGGGTTTCCGTGTAGTCTACAGAAGCTCACTTTGAGACACCGCCCCCCCCCCCGGCCAGTTTGGCCATGCGACTCTCAGGAACGTACTTCGCTGCATGTCTTCCTTTCCCAAATAACCCATCTGCCCCCATGCTGCTCTCCCCCAGCCTCCGCTTGGTTTTCTGCGCCTGGTGTGGACTCTGAACTCGGGCTGGCAGCGCAGTAGCTGTGCGGGTACTCATCCTGCCAGCTGCATAAGCTGAAATCTTAAAGCTTCGTTGCATCCGTTAGACCCTAGAATTAAGTGAGGTGTTGTGAGTGTGTGTATGTTTTTTGGAAGGAGGAAGACTGGAGGGAGAAAAGAAAAAAAACAGGTCATTGAGAAGTGAAATAATACTGAATTAAAAGTTGTTAGTTGAGCCCTCATAAGCGTTTTTTGAAAAAGTCCTTGTCTGCGTACTTTACCCACGAGACTTGATAAGGGTTACTTCCTTTAAAAGGAGGAATACAAATAGTGTAGCAGGAACTGCTTTATAAGTATCTTTGTTATTTGCATGCATGCAAATTGTTGCCTGCCTGTCACAGAAGTGGAACATTTAAAATGAAACGGTATTACTTAAGGACCTTTTATTTGTCCCTTCTCTTGACCTAGCTTCCTTCGTTGTTATAAACAGCACCTCTTGTGAACAGGATTCTGGACTAGTTGGTGAGGGTTCAGAGACTGAAAGCCAGGCATCTGCTCTAAGTGAACTCTAACCAGTTTGGTAAATCGTAATGGTAATACAAGAACCCATAAATGCTAATGTGAGAAACGTCCATTGGGCAGCAGTGGCTTACCCAGCTCGTTTATTTATTTAATTTTAATTTTAATTTCTTTATATATTTATTTTATTTTATTTTTGGCTGCATGGGGTCTTCTTTGCTGCGCGTGGGCTTTCTCTAGCTGTGGCGAGCGGGGCTACTCCTCTTTGCAGTGTGTGGGCTTCTCATTGCGGTGGTTTCTCTTGTTGAGGAACACGGGCTCTAGGCGCGCGGGCTTCAATAGTTGTGGCACGTGGGCTTAGTAGTTGTGGTGTGTGGGCTCAGTGGTTGTGGCTCGCAGGCTCAGTAGTTGTGGCTCACGGGTTCTAGAGCGTAGGCTCAGTAGTTGTGGTGCACGGGCTTAGTTGCTCTGTGGCACGTGGGATCTTCCCAGACCAGGGATCGAACCCGTGTCCCCTGCATTGGCAGGCGGATTCTTAACCACTGTGCCACCAGGGAAGCCCCCAGCTCATTTATTAAACCACTGTTTTGTGCTTCACATTATGCTCTAGGTCTGTGCTATACAAACAGTAGCCCTAGTGACATGCGGCTATTTAAATTTAAGTTAAATAAAATTTAAAATTCCTTTCTCAGCCATACCAGCCACGTTTTAGGTGCTGGGTGGGCAAGTAAGTTAGTGGCTGATGCATAGGACAGTACATGCTTGGGGCATTCCATTGCAGAAAGTCCTGTTAGACGGAGCTGCTCTAAACCTTGGGGGCATGAAGGTGGTGGTGCCACTTCTCTTGAGCCCACTCTCTAGAGGGGAGAAAAATTATGTAGAGAAGTCATTGACCAAAGATTGGAGTGATTGACTGGAATGGACACGTGCATTGAGTTCAGAGGAGGTGATCATTTATTCATTCAACAAATATTTTGGTTCCTGCATATGTTTGGCTGTGTTCAAGATGCTGGTGTTATAACAGTGACCAAAACAAAGGTCTCCCCTACATGGAACTTAGATTTTAATTGGGGAAAACAGTTAATAAACAAGTAAATATAAAAATATGTCAGCCAGTGATAAGTGCCACGGAAGAAGGTAAAGCAGGTGGATGAGGTTGGGATCATCTTGTTGTGTTGGATGGTCAGGGAAGATGTGTCTGTTAGGGTGACATTACAGCATAGATCTGAAGAGCACTGGGATATCTGGGTAACTCCTACAAGTAAATATCTTCCAACTCATGCAAATATAGATCCTGAGAACAGTGCTCAGCACGTTCAAGGCCCGTAAAGAGACCACAGGGTGTCTGGAGCCAAGGGCTAGGGAAGCGGGAAGGTGGGAGGTGGGCTCCAGGTCATGTGGGGTCTTGCAGGACACAGTAAGCCTTTACTCTGAGCGTGCTGAGGAGCCGTTGGGTTTTGAGCAGAGCGGGCATGTGACTGCCTTGGATTTTAAAGGGTCGCCCTGGCTGGTCTGTGGAGAACAGACTGCAGGGGCAAGAGTGGCAGCTGGAGCCTGGTCAGAGGACTAGGGTAGTGGTCCTGGGAAGAGACCTGGGTCAGGGAGGTGGGAGTGGCGGTGGCTTAAAGTGAGAGTGGCCAGGCTCTGTAAATGGTCCGAGTGCAGAGCTGACGGGTTGGGTGTGAGAGTGCTGCTGGAGGGGCCCGGGTGCCTCTGGTTTTGACCTGAGCCGCTGGAGAGATGGAGTCGCCCTTGACTGGGACGTGGAAGGCGCGCGTTGGCGGGCCATCTGGATGTTGAGTGAGATGCCAGCTAGCGTCTGAGCGCAGATTCTGGAGTTCATGGGAGGAAGTACTTAAGATAACCAAGGGATTGTGGGTAAGTAGAAAAGGGAGGAGGCCCAGGGTTTGACCTCTGGAGCTTTCAGTGAGGAGCTCAGGAGACTGAGGGAACCTGGAGGGGGCCAGGTCCTGGCAGAGACTAGCTCAGCAGCTCAAGCAGAGCCACAAATGAAGGGACTAATTCAGTCGCGGATCACTTCCTGTGATGTAACCAGCCCGTGGCTAAAACCAGGGATGGGAGGTGATCTGGGGTCTGATGGGGCAGCGAAGGCCTGGGGTCAGGCAGTTTTATGGACTCTGAGGTCGGGGGAGGAGGGTGATTGGGAGGGCCGAGGGGGATGAGTCAGGAGGAGCGTGTCCCCTGTTGGACAGGGAGCTCTCCTAAGGGCCTCAGACAAAGAGCCTCGGGGCTGGGGGTGCAGGGAGGTGAAAGGGCAGGACCAGCCGCTGTCCTTGCCTGCAGCTCCTCTCAGGGGCTGTGGGCCCGGCAGCTTCCCCCCCCC
>NW_006769874.1:636048-656963 GCF_000442215.2 Lipotes vexillifer | reverse complement strand
TTGCCCCCCGCGTCGGCGGGCGGACCCCCACCCCCGGCCCCACCAGGGAAGCCCCCCCCCCCCACCTCACGCCTTTTAACCAAGAGCCAGGCCCTCACCCGGCATTTAGCACCCAGGAGCACCCAGTAGGTATTTGTTGAGTGAATCAGTGAATGACTGAGCAGAGGCTGGAGTGTGAAATCAGGCTTTTTGTCTGTTGAAGATGGAAGAGGCTTACGCGTGTTCACAGGTTGATGGAAGGGGGTCTCTGCAAGAACGTGGTTCACTGTTGTACACGGGGAGAAAAGCCAGCCGTGTCAGTTCCCTGGGACGTCAGAGGGCTTGGCCTCTAAAAGCAGGGCGGACACGTTGGCCTTTGCCCCTGTGCGGTGGTCCGGGGCCAGGAAGGGAGGGTGAGTGTTCCCAAGGTGAGCTTGGTGTTTGGCAACAGCAAGCAGTGCAGGGCATCCCCACGGGGCTTCCATGTTCCGTGGGAAATAGAGGAAGTGTGTCTGCTGACTGGGGAGGTGCCAGGGCAGGAATTGGAGGGTTGAAATGGAGGTGGATTGGCAGGGTCAGTGGGTGACAGTGAGAAGGCAGGTCAACTTAAACATCAGTGCACTTGGGATGCCTGGCAGGCAGTGCCCAGGGCCCCGTGAAGTTGGCGATGACCTGGTTAGGATGCCATGTCCAACCATGTGACTCCACCCAGAGGAAGAGGAAGGAGAGCTTGAGTCATGCCAGGGTTTTGCTGGTGGATAGAGCAGAAAGGGAACTTGTGCTTTTGTATTGAAGTAAAGGAGGGGATAAAGGGGCCCGAGAGGCTGCGAAGCGTCCAGGCAGGAGCCCTTGAATCAGTGCCCTGGGGAGGATGTCACAGCTGGAGAGCAGTGTGGCCTGGACTTGGAGTGATTTTGGGGAGTGCGAGTCCCTGGGTCTTTGAGTGGAGGGGAGAGCAGAGGCTGTCGGAGAGGAGAGAGTGAGGAACAGAAAGGCTGGGCTGTCCACGTTTATGTAGAAAGCCCCTGAGACTCTGCTAGGGTCTGGGGCAGGACCTGTGGTCTGGGCTGCTGAGTGAGAGAGGATGCCTGGGAGAGCGGTGGGTGACGGCGATGAGCAGCCTCTGAGTAGGGGAGGGGACCCCTGGGGAGGTGGGTCAGGACCGCACGGAGGGGCCGTGGGCGCCTGCCTCTGTGCTTGCTGTCCGCTCGTCTTTATCTCATCGTCCACCACTGTCTCTGGAGGAGCCGTTCTAGGAATTCCATGTGTGCGGTGGTTCCATTTATTCGAGCGGTGGTGGCCCGGGAGCCAGGCCCAGGTGCCTGCGCTGCTCCCTCGTGATGGTGTCCTTCTCCCGGCTTCTCCACCCTCTAGGAAGGCAGCTCGTGTCTGTGCCATGGGTTCATTCATTCACCTGTAATGTTGGTGCGGCGGCGAAGACGTTTTCCTCCATTGTTTCCAACTTTTTGTTTTTAATAAGTTCTGGTTCCAGGTGAGGTTGATTTATTGCAGCTGGAAGAGGGCACCGGCGAATGGGAGAGTCGCTCCTGCTCTCACGAGGTTTATTCTTGGCTTCCTCTTCCTTTGATAACAAATAAGTAAAATAACTGGTGGCCACTTCAATGTGTATTTCTTTGCTAAGACTAAATTTACAAGATCAAAGTAGTTGCTTGTTTTGGTGGGCTCCTTACTGATCCCGTTGGACAAGCACGTCACACCTACAAGCTCATGCTAACGCGGGTCTGCGGGTTCAGGGCTCCCTCTGTCTCCCTCATGGACAGGGCAGTGCCTGGTTTTCCTGCACAGTGGGCACTGTATCATTTTCCCAATTGGGAGTTAGGGAACCTGTGATTTGTTTCTGTATCCTGGGCAATCTGAAGGGCTTGGGACAGGTCATTTGCTTGTGGATCAAATATTCCAAATTTACAAATGGAAAGAATTTGTTACATGTTTCGATTTAAAGATCACTTGGCTGATGGTAATGAGAGGAAAAATATCTACTATTTATACAAATGACTCAGCTTTAATACTGAGTTGAACTTAAGAACAATGGGGTGATTGAAACCTGTAAAAGGAAGTAAAAGCAGATGCTTCTTCCACTCTCATTAAGTCCTCACACCATCATGTATTCGCACTGACCACTTAGAAACCCTGCTTACTTAGGAGACCGTTTCTACTTTCTGGCAAACCAGTAGATTCCCTGTGCGATATGCAGTCTTCAGGGTTTATTCTGTTCTATGTGCATTCTACCTGATCAGATAAAAATGAAATTTAGATGTTTTTATAGGCAGGTTCATTCTTTGTTTAAAATACAGTGATCAGTTTTAGTATAAACAGATGACATTGCTGGAAACAAGAATGTCTGTGGATTAAAGCAGATTTTAAAAAATACTTAAAATGTCAAAAGTGATGGATGTTACATTGACAGAATCTTTAGTTGTTTTTATCTACTTTTCATGCTACATAAGGATTCACAGATCAATCTATTGAGGTAAGGAATTTTGAGCTTTTGCATATAAAACTTTGTATTTTTGCATCATTATTCTTGAAAATACATTATAAGCGTGTGGTCTTTTAAGTATATGATAATGCAAGTTAATAATAATTTTGGAATATAAATCCTTATTGTATATTTCTAGTTTCTTGAAACATCTGTTGTTGATACTTTTTCAGCCTTGTTGGGAAAATGAGTTTTAATGGTGTATTTAGTAATGTAAATGTGTACTTACCATTTGCAACAATGTAGATGGACCTAGAGAGTATTAAGCTTAATGAAGAGAAAGACAAATACTGTATGTAATTGCTTATATGTGGAATCTAAAAAATAAAACAAATGTGTATAACAGAACCGAAGCAGACTCACAGGTATAGAGGACAAACTAGTGGTTACCAGTGGGGAGAGAAGGGGGAGGTGCAAGCTAGCAGGAGGGGATTAAGAGATACAAACTGGTGTGTATAAAATAGCTAAGCAGCTGAGACGTATTGTACAGCACAGGGAAATATCCCCGTTATTTTGTAGTAACCTTAAAGGGAATATAATTTATAAAAATATTGGATCACTGTGCTGTACAGCTGAGACTAATGTAATATTTAAATAATATAATAATACGATCAGTACTTCAGTTACACTGTACTCTTCAGTGCAAGGAAATGTGCTTAATCGTTACTGTGGGGCCGCATCGTCGCGTGACGTGTGTGGAGTGCGGCCCCGTATAATCTGGTTGGAGTCCGCGTGACATGCGGGGATGTTGTCCCCCTGCAGTTAATTCACGCGCGTTCCAAAGTGCGTTTCTAATAACGATTGTGAGGACGCCAGGGCTTCCGTGACTTGTAGCTGAGGTTGTCAGATGTGTCCCGCGGTAGATGCTGCAGGGGCTCCCCAGGTCCCAGTCACTGGGCGGATGTGCTCGCCGCCCTGCAGCTCACAGCTGTCCTCTTGTGCTCACGCTGTAGCTCCTGCAGCAGCCTGGGCCCTCCGCCCTCTGCCTGCAGCCAGCCACCAGCTGCTGGGAGGAGGTTTCTGGAAGGGTGGCCTGGCCTCAAGCTGCACAGACAGTGAGGTATGGTGTTCACTGAGCTCCAGCTGCAAGCAGGGCCTCACTCGTCCCTCCCCTTCTCTGTCCAGCTTCCCTCCCTTGCCTGAGGGCTCCCCCCGCCGCCGCCCCCAGAGAGGTTCCGGCAGGACAGTCCCCGTGTCAGGCTCTGCGTGTCGGGACTTTGCCCAGATGCCCTCGGACATAGAGATGTTGAGAGAAGGTGTGTGTCCATGAGTCCACCTCAACACCTGTCAACATTTTGCCCGTCTTGTTTCATCTTTCCCCTACTTTTCAATCAATGAGTATTTTATAAGGTATCTCATAGCTTATGTCATTTCATCCACATCAGTGCTTCTCCTGTCCCTAACAGGTGAGAGCTTTCTAAAACTGTATAACACAATAATCCTGTTATCTCACCTGGCAAAGTTAACAGTGACTCCTCAGGACCGTCTCATTCCCAGACCTGTTGATATTCCCCTTTTCAGCCATGGAATCGTAATATTCTTAACACTACAATGTGCAAAGTAAAACAGATTCATTGTCTATGTTAACATGAAGCTTTGCCTTAATGTAGTATAGAGCATCAGGTCGGCAAGTGGTGATTTAAAAACACGTTCTAATTCCCCTTCTTTCCTCAGGTCCTGGACGCCTCGTCCCTCAGTTTCAACACCAGGCTGAAGTGGTTTGCCATATGCTTCGCCAGTGGTGTCGTCTTCTCTATTCTTGTGCGTTAAGGCTCTACGTTGCTTCATAATTTCTATTTTGTGTGAGACTGATCATTCCATTTAGTCCCAACAAGCAGTCCACTTTATCTGGACTGTTCTGATGGGACATATTTAGTCCCCTGAAATAAAGGGGTGGAGATCAATAAAAAGATGCAGAGATTAATATTTTGGGGGGTTTATGGATTGTTAAAATAATTTCATTTAAGAAAGATCAGTGTGTATTAGGAGAGTTGCAGTCAGTGATTTAGATGTGATTTAGATTTTTGACTTGCCATTTATAAAAAGAATACTTAAGTAGAGTGAGATTTACTCAGATGTATAAAGAAAGTTATGTAATGGCTCATTTATATATACTTATATGCAAATAGGCAGAAGATTCAAATTAGCAAATAACATTGAAAATTAACTACTTTTTTAAAAACTATATAATTAGAGACTATATATTAACACATTTATACATGTATACATTTATACATAAACTTTATAATGTTATATATATATTCTATTATTACTATTCTATCATTACTATAGTAGCACATTTATATTTTAATCTATTACAGTGGTAAAATTACTTTTACTAACTGTGATGTCTTAACTCAGGGAATTGGATTGCTGTGGCTTCCTGGTGGCATAAAGCTTTTTGCAGTGTTTTATACCCTTGGAAATATTGCTGCCTTAGTCAGGTATGTACAGAAGTTTGGCTTCTCAAAAATATTTCATTTGCTATCATTATCAAAATTTTCTTTTCTAATAGGATATATTTCTGTAGATCTGTACATACTGTGAATTCAAAATTTACATTCATTCAGTAGATCCTTAGACTCCTGCTGTGTGCCAGCTGCCATAATAGAGTGTTCATGGTGAGAATAGCCAGCATTTGGAGGTACTTACTGTGTGCCAGGCACTATCCTAAGTGTTCTGTGTCTGTCACCCCATTTGTGAGGTGGGCACTGTTATCACCCCATCTTATAGCAGGGTGTAGTAGCACGGGGTGGGGGGGGTCACTCCCCGGGGAGGTACCTAGTGAGGTGACCAGGCCTGGTTCCTGGTCACCTCCGGAGAGTCCTCTGGAGCCCCGGCTTGTCGCTGCCTCGGCAAGGGCACCGTCAGATGCCCAGCCGACCAGCGGCCAAAGCAGATTGGGGGTGGCAGTGCCGTGCCCAGGAGTTGGACAGGGCCACACAGTGGCAGTGACTCCGAGGACTGTGCACTGGGCGTTCGGGGAATCCTCCCTGGGGGCCTCGGGTGCATCTCTGGGGGAGTTGATGTCTGTTACCGTAGTTGTCACATTTACGAGCTCTCAGCTTTCAGAGGTGAGCTCCTGCCTCTTCAGGGATGTTCTGCATCAGAGGTGCTGCCCAGTGGAGGGGCGTGAGCCGCGGCCAAGCTTGGTCTGCTCTCCTGGGCTCGCCTCAATGCCCCTCCTCAGACCGCAGCCTGGAAGAGGCCTGAGGGCGCAGTTGCACACTTTTGCCCTTAGAAGCTTTACGCCGACAGTGCTTGTGGGGCTGTTTTCCCTGTTATGACGGGGAACGTGCGTAGAGGTGAGGAAGCAGTGGCTGAATTGGCAGCAATGGAGAGCAGGCTGCCTTGTCAGCCTGAGGCTGGCGCTGTGAGTGATTTGTGAGAGGCGTTCCTGTGTCACAGAAGACAGAAGGATTAACGCTTCCTTCTAACGTTAAGGAGAAATGCAACAGACTTAGTGAGATTTTCTAATTAAAATAATATAGGATTTCTTTTCTTAAAAGTACTTATTTTTACACAGCTGGACAAGTTAATAGCTCCCTCTCTCATTTCTTTTATTCGTTTCAAATAGTACATGCTTTTTAATGGGACCCGTGAAACAACTGAAGAAAATGTTTGAAACAACGAGATTGCTTGCAACGATTGTTATGCTTGTAAGTAAATAATGATACTTTTAAAAAACATTTTTCGAGTTTTTTTTTCTTTTTGCATTACTTGGTGAGGTACTAATGTTATAATTCTCTTGTTGAATATGACAGTCACATTCTTTAGGCGGTGTGTTTAAAGAGTTTGGATTATGTAGCATTACCTGAAATGACTGGCTGGGTGAATCCTGTTTTCTTTTGTGTATATTCTAACAGTAGCTCTGTGTATTGCACGTGAAAATGAGAGCTGCGTGTATTTCATTTTCAGGCCCCATGGAGCACCTTAATGGACCCCTGTGTGTACTTTCTGGAGGGTGGGCCTGGAAGACGGGTCAATTCTGGGTCCATATGAGGCTTCTCAGGGAGAGTTGGCTTAATTTTGGTGGCCTGTCACCTGGCCTTTGTCGCTCCCCCGTTGGACTGCACAAATACCTAGGCCTCCGTCTCCATGCCTGCTCCACTGCTTTCCCTGCCTCTCCTCATCTCTCCCCTGCCTCCTCTGGGGGACATGGCTGTGGAATAACAGTGCAGTCTTTCTGTGTGCAATCATTATAACAGGTTCCTATGTAAAGCTAAGTAAAACAGAACTTACTGTACGGGAGCGGTCGTACTGAGTCCTGTGGTGGCGGCTTGAATTAGTAAACGTTAGCGCAAGCATTCATAAATCCATAACAACAGCTGCTGTCACTCATTCATTCTTGAAACAGTCTCTCTGTTGGCTTAGTCAACAGGTGATTTATTATGTGCTTTCAGTTTGCCAAGGAATATTGCAGCAGTCACAGACTTTAGAATAATACTCAGGGAATACATAAGGGTGCTAGAGTGAGCGTCTCATGGATTTGGTTCTCTAGTGTGTTATCGTGCAAATGAATGCAGAATAGTGTATGCAGTTTTGTTAAGCTTTGGAAAAGGCTCAAATTGACAATTTTTCTTTCCTTTCCTGTAGTTGTGTTTCATACTTACCCTGTGCGCTGCTCTTTGGGTAAGTTACCTCAACCATATCTGTTTTCTACTAACTGTGTGGCCCCTCACCAGGTAGAGTGTCATCGCACCATCATCTCCAAGGAGCTCAAAGTCTGGTTTCTTAAAACCCACCAAAGACTGGGTGTCCCTAAAACCTAGTTAGTGGCTAGGCTTGCAGTGGATTCTGCCATCTAAAACAGACAGAAGTGAGATCGTGCTTGCTTCCAGGTCAGACTGGCCCCTCTCTCAGGCCCGGGGCCGTGAGAGGCCCTCGCTGAGGGTCTGCGTGCTCTTTCTGCTGTGCTGATAGCCTCACTGTGCTGTGGCTCTAGGGTGGGGAGTGCATTGTGAGCATCAGGGTGTCCACACAGTGAGGAGAAAGGGCCGGAAAACAAACCCAAACAAATTAACACAGAGGGACAAAAGGACTTAAATTATTCTTGCACCACTTACGGATGAGGTGAACGTCTCCTCATTAGCCTTCAGAGAAGTTACTTTATTACAATTCAGTTTACTCGTTGATGCTCCTGATTCTTCATTACATTTGCTTATTGTTCCTTATCTACCTCCAAAGGGCCCTGAGGAGGTTCTTGAGCTCCCAAGAACACAGCGCACTTTAAAGAAGATGGGGTGGCATACGACACACTGCAGAAACGTTCATCAAAAATGTTCTGCTTTTAATTTTGATGATTTAAGGACCGGACTTTAGTTATGCAAGAATGCACTTAATACCTCATTTCCCAGTGATAACTTAAAAGAATTTTCGTAAACAATCTTCGCATTTCCCTATGGAAAATTGATTTCTGGTTTGGAAAGGTCCAGCAGTCTATTTATAAGCAGTAGATTAAAAATAAGTGTAAAAGTAAATAAATAAAAATTTAAAATAAAGGTGGACAAGAAATTCTAAAAATAGATCATTTTAAAACAACTGTGGAAACTTCATCTAACCTTATTCCAGAAGATCACAATAAAATACAGTTTTAGTTCAAAAAGTAACTCAAGAAAATGAACAAGTGTGAATGAGAAGATACATAAATTCCACATAGGATACAGATCCAATAACCAAGTGGGTATTTTAGAAAGGTTAACCTTGACTTAAAGGACCTAACATGAGAGAGATTTAATATTTCCAGCCTGTGCACATTTATTTCATTAATGTTTAATGCCATATACTTAGCAGCATTTGAATAAATGGAATCAGAGAATTCTAGAAAGAAGATACAATTTATGGATATGTAATTCTCAGATCTCCTGAATCTTAAATTTGTCATACTAGGATTTAATGAAATGAGTTGGAGCTATCGTTTATATTTTTGAAGGGGAGGAACTGAACTTGCTTGTGAAAAATATTTAAAAAAAAAAATGTTTAACTCATTATTTCTTTGTCTTTGCTGTTGTCAGTGGCATAAGAAGGGGCTGGCCTTATTATTCTGCATATTGCAGTTCTTGTCTATGACCTGGTAAGTCTTACACTAAATAGAAAGTTAAAATTTCCTAAGCAGTGCCATGCGTTTTGTTCTGAGCCTGTAAGCCTAGGAAGGTCATTGGCATTTTACCAGGTCAGGTAAGCCTGTGCCTTGGAGGGGAAGGGCCTCCTGAGAGGTCAGGTGCCTGAGGTCTGCAGTGTGTCCTGGGGGGCCTAAATGTGGGAAGGCTGAGGAGAGTTGGGGGCTCTGCTTGCCCAGGCACACAGGGCTGCGTTCACTTCTTCTGTAATGTGTGAAAGAGAAATGCTGGGAAATGCAGGTGGTGCCACACGAACCCTGAAGTCCAGGCCGAGTCACAGGATCAGCCCGAGGGCACGGCGGGGAACCACTCACTTTGCCTGGTATTGCTGAGCACCTGCCGAATGAGTTAGTTCTGGTGCTGACTCCTCAGCGAGGCTGCTCTGCCCTTGCCTCTCCCTGAGGCGTCCTCCCCTCCGAGTGTTCAGTCACGCCGTCCTTCCTGATCGCTCCCTCCCCAGGCCACGTTCAGGTCCTGGGCTGAGGGCCCAGCAAATACGTGATTGAGTTGAATGTGCCCACCTTGCACGTTCCCGCGTCAGACCAGAAAGGTGTTCTTCACGTACAAAATATTTCTACGAGTGTTTTACTTTTTCTTTAGAGCTCAGTCTTGTTTGCTTCCTTGCAATCGTCAATAAACCCCTTCCTGACTTTGCTGTTTTAAATTTCTCCTTTTTGATATCACCCAATCTGAAATCAGTGGGTTTTTTTTTTTTTTTTTTTTTTTTTTTTTGCGGTACGCAGGCCTCTCACTGTTGTGGCCTCTCCTGTTGCGGGGCGCAGGCCCAGCGGCCATGGCTCACGGTCCCAGCCGCTCCGCGGCATGTGGGATCTTCCCGGACCGGGGCACGAACCTGTGTCCCCTGCATTGGCAGGCGGGCTCTCAACCACTGCGCCACCAGGGAAGCCCCAGTCTTTGTTTTGATGCTGTTTCTACCTTTCCACTGATGGAATGTCAACAGATGTTAAATGCAATTCTCTACGTGTTACAAAAGAACCTTATGATGTTGTTTGACTCTTTTTCAGTGAAATGTGGAAAAATTTAAATCTGTGTTATTTTCTGTTAATATGTTGCTTTTTATTGTTAATCTGTACTTAATGATTGCTTTATCCCTGAAGGAGGGTGCAGTTTATTCTGTTATTTTATAGTTTTTATTTTTAAAAAATAACTTGAAAGGGGTAATACAACAGGCTTTTTATTACAGCAGGCTTCAGCAGGCATCAGAATCAGAGTTTGTTAAAAGCACGTTGCTTACTGAGATGCAGTTTCTCATTCAGGAGGTGTGTGTGGGGGGCAGGAATCTGCGTTTTTAACAAGTTCCCCGGCGATGCTGTATGCCGTCAGGGGTCATACTTCGAGAATCACTGTGCAGTAGTCTACTGCTTCATGTTTTATGGTGTTAGAATATGGCCATTTGGCAAAAAGGAAAACATTTAGTTTCAACGTTCTTGAATTTTTCTTGCAGGTATAGTCTGTCATACATCCCGTATGCAAGGTGAGCTTGTTTCAATTGTCTTGTTTCTGCTCCTCTAATTCTCTTTACACAGATACGTGAATTTTAGTAATTTTCATATGAAAATGTGATTTAAAAGGCTGTTTTTGGTTGACTTTGACTTTTTTCCCAGAAGGAAATTATTTTTTAAATGAGTGGAATAGAAGCTTTGCCATATCAAGTAAAAAACATGTTGAACAGATGTAACAGGTAGGCTGGGAACGTACTTCTGATTTACCACCTGAACATTTGCAGTTAGTGAATTTTGGCAAGAGATTCTAGATCCTTCCGCTACTGCAAGTATTCAGTAAATAGGATATGGAGACTTCAGCAAAAATAAATTCTACTTAAAAAAAAGGAAGTTAATGAAAAAATGAATCTGATATAGAAATGTTTGTTTTAAGCCAGTAGAAACATATTTATTCTGTATGTCAAGAGGTATTTGCCCTTTGTATGTCAAGAGGTAATTGCTGTTTTCTTGTATCTTTTCAGAGAAGTGTACTAATTTAATTATGGAGGAAAAAACAAATACTTAATTGCAGTCTTAAATCTGACTGATTTGGAGGAATATTCTTTTGAGGCACAGCTTTGTTTCTTTGTGAAATTTGGAAACATAGGTTGCGTATGAAAAACAGCAGAATTGTATGCCTGATATGAACAGTGAAGGAAATTGATAGAAATTCTATTTTTATTCAGTTTCAAATGGATGATTCTTTTTGATGAACACTTAAAAGGAGAAAAAGCAAAGCAGGGTCAACTAAAGGAGAGCAGGCTTAGAACAGGAGCACAGAGGTAACTTGCCAGTCTCAGGACCTTAGCTGGGAGAGCTCTTGCTCTTTCTCAACGAGGGGAAAAGGTGCCCCAAAATGATGTCCACTGCAGTAGAGCTGGAGCTCACAGCCAGGGCAGGGCATCTGGGCAGTGACCACCCTCCCCAGAAGTGTCAGACCCTGCCCTTGAGAGCAGCATACAGTCTGTCCGTACATCTCCAGTCTGTTGGTGCTCGCCTTAACAGTCCGTATTCATATAACAACAGTTCAAACTAATTGTTGTGAAGAGAAATGTGAAAGGCGAATGAGGTTTTTCACATGAATTTTTTTGGAATTCTTAGGGACACAGTTATAAACGTTCTGCTTTTTAAAATCCAGTTCATTGCTTCTTTTTAAAAATACTTTTGTTGTTTTGGGTATTTACATTTATTTCTTCATAATAAAATTAGCATATGTGTTGTTTAAGATTTCGAAATAAATACCATTTTAGCAACTAACAAATTATTTCCATGTCTCAATTCTTGATTTCAAGTGATATTCAACAAAGTTTTAATTATGGAAAGGTACTGGAGATTCCGCTGAGTTCTGATGGGAAAAGGTGATCGTGTGTTTGTCTCTTGGCAGGAATCTTTTTGCAAGTTCACTCTGGAGGCAGGTTATTATATTGTTTTTCCTCTTTTGTTTTTTCACCAGGGATGCGGTAATTAAATGCTGTTCTTCTTTGCCGAGTTAAAAATCAGAAACTCTTTGAAAAGACCATTTGAAAGCTGATGTTCTGTGTTGGGTGCAGTATCCTTTTCCTGCTACAGTAATCACTCCAGAAACAACTGCACTCACCATCTAAGACCATTTTGTATACTGATAAAAACTACATGCTAATTACACTGTTAAATGCTTGTGATGTTAAATTCATTTTGTGTCATTAAGATGCTCTTCCAGAGATAAGGAGATTTTAATCATTGCCACTTGTAAATGATTTTTAGCCAGTTTTTAAATCTTTTCTAAACAGCGTCTGAGATGTGTATATTTAAGGGTAAACCTATGCTGCAAGATATATTCAGCTTTTTTGGCGGTTTTAAAATGTCTACATTTTAAAAATATCTTTTTAAAATAAAAACTTTAAATGTGAAAATTTTTATAAGCTAAAAATTGCTAATTATATGTAATAAAAATAATATATAAATCTTTATAATTTTGAAATAAACCCACACTTGGGAAAAACATTTTCTTGATCAAATTTATGTTTTAAGTGGGTGGTACATTGATTCAGTTGAATAAAATTTAGTTTGGGCACTTATGCAATCTTTCTGTAGAAAAACGAGTAAGATACAATCTCTGTCCTAATAATGGGGCTGAGCACAAATCTGTGAAGGATGAGAGGGCCGAGTAACAGTGAAAGCATTTATTCATCAGTGTGCTGTTCAGGGTGCGAGCCTGAACACAGAGCCGGCCATGACGGCCGCCGGAGGAGGCGGGCAGGCGGGCCGGAGCAGAGGAGCGAGGAGGGCTGACCGGCCAGATCGGGTCGGGGAAGCCGGCCGGGAGGAAGGAGCCGGGCCGCCGAGGAGGGAGAGCCTGCGTGGCCTGCGCCAGCTCATCTGCAGGGAAATGGCCCGGGGCCCGGGGCCGGCACCACACCTCCCTGGGCAGAGGGAAGGCGGCCTCGGTGAGGAGGGCGGGGGAGGACGGGCTCCCGGGAGGGTGTGGGAGAAGGACTTGCTGAGTGGGTGAGGGGTCTGCTGGGGACCAGCACGAGGGCTGGGCTGCTGAGCAGAGAGCAGACACAGCCCGTCCTGGACGGCGTCTTCGTCTCCAGTCGAGCCCACGGTTGGAGTCATGCTTTAGAGGCACGTGTCCGCAGAGCCGACTGGAAGCCCGCTGCTGTGTGGGTGCAGAGGATCCCGGGACGATACAGAGCAGCTTCGGGTGAAGACGTGCTCCGTGGAGGTGGGGCGTGGCCTCAGGACGGGGGGAGGGTCACTGAGTCCGCTGAGATGGTGCGGGAGGGAGGGAGGGACAGAGCCCTGAGCTTCACGGGGACCCTCTGTCCAGCCAGGCGGCAGCAGCGCAGATGCTCCTGGTGTCTCCCCCGTAGCTGCTCCGTGTCCCCCTACAGGGGGTGGGGGGACAGTTCAGTGAGCTTCAGAGCCTGTTGGCGTGAGTGGGACACGGTGCACGTGTGACCCCTGCAGGAAGGGACAGCGTCCGAGGTCTGCCCGCGCCGCGCTGGGCCCTGCCTTGCGTGGAAGTGCGGACCAGTCTCTCGTTACTCGCAGAATTCCTTGTCAGACTACTTCCGGCAGCCCTTCGGCAGGGGGGTCCCCCTTGGGAGGGGGCCTGTCGTGGTCGGAGGTCCGATCCACAGCAGGATCATCCCCAGAGTGGCCCTCACCTTCGGGTCACCGCTGGCCCTGCGGCCATCCGGCAGCGCTCACGGAGAGCACGGCGGCCCGGGCACCTGCCTGCGCCTCCCTCTTGGCCTCCCCGAGAGCAATTCGTGCTGCTGCGGGTCCCTGGGGAGGCTCCCCTCGTCCCCGCACGTATGCAAACCTTAGAGTTCCTGTGTCCCATCGCTTTTGCCAGCTCCTCAAAGGCACTCCCCCCTGAAGTTACAATCTGCCATAACTCCTGAGGGGCCTCTGCTTGAGGCCGCGGCAGCCGTCAGGAGGGGAAGTGGGGCTCCGTGACCTTCACCAAGACTGCCCGCAGCTTGGCCACCCTTTGGAGGACAGCGTATCTCGGGCATGGGGTGGCCCTCCCACGTCTGGCTATTCGAGCTTGGACAAGGTGCTTACCTCTGTCAGCTTCCATTTCCTCATCTCAAGAAAATGTCTAAAAATGGGGTTCTACCAGTGTTTGCCTGGCAGGACGGCTGGGAGGAATAAAGGAGTGAGCAGTGCCTGGCAGCAGCCTTCTGTAGACGGACCATTAAAAAAGCCTGCGGGCATCTGTTGGAAAGGCTGCTTTACATTCATCTCTGCGAGCCTTTGGGACACAGTGCATTGTACCCAAGAGGCCCCAGAGTGACCCTCAGGACTGCGGGAGGGGATGCCCAGCCCCACAGGCCCGAGTGCGTCAGGATCGCCGTGTAGGAGCTTCCGTGGGAAGCGGTGCCAAGGGTGTCCTGCTGGAAATGGCAGCGATGACAGGGCTTTGGGGCGGCCTCTCAGGTCCTGGGGCGTCAGTGGCTGGCGTCCAGTCAGGAACTGGGCTGGGAGATGATGGGCCCCGTGTGGCAGTGTCCACAGAGGACCCGTGGGGGTCTGGGAGAAGGACCCGCACCGGAGTCGGGTGAGGCAGGGCGAAGAGACAGCAGCTCTTGTTTGCAGATCCTTCATCTGCTCTCTCCCCGACTCGTATGACCCATGAAGATGGGGACTTCGCTCTGTTCTTCTCTTGCGATGGTGATTAAGCCATCTCTTGACATATGAACTAGCCGTGAAAACATCTGCAAGGTCCTTTAAAATCACAGTCTGCTTCTACAAAGCCGCTTTAAGGCTGTCGTTGCACCTGCAGTGCTGGATTGGGGGTACGGGACACGCACGGGAGTCGCAGCCCACGTGGGACTGTCCGCGTTAAAGAGCGCCGTCCTCAGTGGCCTTCTCGCCATCCTTAATTTAGGCACTTTTCTTTCAAGTGAATTATTTAAGGAACAACTTACAGCGAGATGCTTTTGTGGGGTGAGGAAGCACATTACGCCACCTACCTCTCGTGGAGACTGTCTAGTGCTTGTGTTTAACGTGTCACGGGATGCGAGGAGGTGAACAGGGGCTCAGTCACACAGAAGGGTTCCGCCCTGAGAAAGCACGCTCACCTGCGGGTAGTGTGGGCGGCGAGGCCCCAGCGAGGCACACCTGCCCAGGTGACAGCAGCAGTGCCTCCACAGGGCTGCTCGGACCACTGCTTTTCTGTCCTCCACCCACATTTCTTTTGCTCCACCAGGACTGCAGCCACCTAACTCCATTTATCCAGGTTAGTTTCCCGGAAGCATCCGCCGGCCTGGGGTTTCTAAGAAAGCGTTCATCAGCACACACGTTCCAAGCACAGGATAAATAAGACTTACAGCTGCTGCTTCTCCCTGCCCTATGGGAAGACTCTAAGTACATTTCATACATCTAAAAACCTGAGCTTTTCAAGAAAAAGGGGTAATATAAACTGAAGGCGTATCATTTTTAATAGTATAGTTTGTGACTTTTCTTCCTGTAAGATCTCATGTTTTTGCTTGCTTCCCTTTTTTCCAGGTTGTTACAAGAAGGAACCAAGTATTAAGTTTTGCTTTCAAACAGGAGGACATGATGATGGTTGGCGACATCAGAGAGGGGTTCCTTGTGCCGCCTGGCAGGCAGTGTAGCAGTTCTCAGTGTGGCCCAGGCCAGTGACATGGCCTAGGCACCCCGGAGACCCTTTCAGGGTCCACTTTGGTAATTACCCCAAGACACTGCACTGTTCACTCTACCGTGAGTGCACAGCAGAGTCACGAGGCTGTGGGCGTGCGATCGCACAGGGATGGAGCACAGAGCCCACCACTCATCTCTGACTTGTTTGTTTTAGAAAATATTATTTTCATTAAATGTATTAGTAAACATTTTTTTTAAAGTCTCGGTTTAAATCTTTTTTTTTTTTTTTTAACCCTTAAGCCAACTATTTTTTTTTTATTATTAAGTTATTTTTGGCTGTGTTGGGTCTTCGTTGCTGCGCGCGGGCTTTCTCTAGCTGCGGCAAGCGGGGGCTACTCTTCGTTGTGGTGCGCGGGCTTCTCACTGCAGTGGCTTCTCTTGTTGCGGAGCACGGGCTCTAGGCATGCGGGCTTCAGTAGTTGTGGCTCATGGGCTCTAGAGCGCAGGCTCAGTAGTTGTGGCTCACGGACTTAGTTGCTCTGTGGCATGTGGGATCTCCCCGGACTGGGGCTCGAACCCGTGTCCCCTTCATTGGCAGGCGGGTTCTCAACCACTGTGCCACCAGGGAAGCCCCTCGGTTTAAATTCTTAACAAGGTTAACATCAGTAGATAGAGGCCACAGAACAGAAGCTCTTTGGGTCCTGAGAGTGTAAAGGGGTCTTGAGACCCACTGGCGCTGGGTGGTGAGCGTGCTTTGGGCTCTCACTCCCTGGACGGGTATCACCCCCGCCATGCTGTGGGGCTACTTGGGTAAACCTTGGTTTCTTCATCTGTGAAATGCAAGTGTTACTGGTTCTTCTCTCATAAGACTCTCAAGAGGTTTCAATGCAGTAAATCTAGATAAAGCGGATTATTATCTTAACGATGGGAAAAAAGAAAGACTAACGCAAATAATATCTGAACAATTTCCTAAATGTTTTCTACTCGCGAAGGCTTTCACAGTAACAGACCAGTGTCACAAGGAAAAATGGAGGTGTTTTCCAGTTATTGGCCAAATTCTCTCTGTCTCAGTAATAAAATAGGGTTTTTAAAACTAGAATGTGCTTTCCATGTTTTAAAATTCAGGTTTAGTTTTAGTTCCAGATGTTGGATCTAGAACATTTACTTCTCGCTCTATTAAGTAAAATGCTTTGAATCAAAATATAGAAATGGGAAGAGGGTGTAACTGGAAAAATAAGGTTGATTTATTTTTTTTTGAAAATTTTCTGAACATTGAAGTATATGCCTTAGTAGAACCAAGAACCTAAAAAGTTAATGAGGAAAATGAAACATTTCTTGAAATAATGGCTACTTTCCTGGTATTATGGTGCGATCACTGGCTGTAATGTAGTCGAACTGGTAACTCCGTGGTGATGACCAGTTGATCACAACATGTCTGTGTGATAAAGAGCACACGTCCATTTTGGATGTATCTGTGGGGTCCAGGTGTGAAGTGGGAGCATGTCTACAGCCCTTATTTGCAGAGCGGGGTCATCATACCACAGCCTCCATAATTTTCAGTTCAGTTTCAAACCTGTGGACCTCTATAATTTTACTTGGGCCTGGATATACTCTTCTTGGTATTTTATTTTAATGATTGAAATATTTTCTGCATTTATTTCACTCATCCTGGAAATACTTTAAAGGGTTGTTACAGTGAAAAGTCTTTCTCCATACACTGACTCTGCTACAATAGTAGGAGAAAAACTTACCATTAATTTCCAAACGGTGGAAAAGTATTGTCATTGTTTATTTGAAATTTGAAAATAGAATAAACATAATTTGAAAATTAAATATCATAAGTAAAAAATGTGGACAGTTCAAATACATATATTTGATTTTTCCTTTCAAATTAACAAGCTTATTTGAAATAGTAAATTTCATATCTTCGAGGTGAAATGTAATCATTGTGTTTTTTGGAGATCAACTCTTGTACTCTGGTGATCCCAGAAACATGTTTGTGAAACTGATAAGCTTATCACAGTATTCTAGTGCTAAGTTTTACTATTTAATATATAAACAGTTTATCCCCAATGTTGTGTTCTGGGCTTGTTATGCAAAATCCTGTGTAAATTACGAATTAAATTGTACTGTATTTCTTGACTAATCCCTTTTCCATCTGAACGTAAGTTTGGCAATCTTCTCCTGGTGTGACCTCTCCTGGTAACTGTCACCGGCTGGCAACTCAACCAAACAGAATGTGTAAATAGATTCTTTAACAGCCAGCTGCCCGTGACAGTGCCAAGACCCGTGCTGTCTTCCCAGGCTCCCTTCCAGGCCCTTGCTGGGGTTTCTAGTTTCTAATTTTCGAGGGGCTGGAGGTTTCAGGTAGAAGAGGTCGTGGGCAGGGACCAGTAATGCTGTCATCTGGGTGCTTTAGCCGGAGTCCCTTCAGAAATGCTAACTCCCCTGTGGCTCCTGGGACAGCAGACCACCCGCCACGAGGCACGGGAACTCTTTTTCCCCCATGGGTGGCGGGGACTGTGGGGCCTTCAGCGGGGAGGGGGCAGAGGAATGCCCTTCCGACTTGGGCGGGTGATGGGGGGCAGGCACTCAGCATTTACTCTCCTGCCTCAGAGGTCTGGCAGATTGTAGCCTCCCAAGTCCCCAAGCTTCTGGGCTGGGACAAGACATGGGGGGGACTGGGAGAATCCCAGTGACCAGTCTGGTCAGATGTGCTGGGCAAACTGAGGACTCTCACTTTCTCTTGAGGGAAAGTGCTCCGTGTCTGCTGGTGTGGGTGGTGGAGGCTGCTTACCCCCATCACCGCTGCCCAAAGACTGTCCTTCTGTTCGTTAGTGTGATGGCTCAGACGCGGCTCTGGAACCCCATTGCGGCACTGAGGCCCATCTCCATCCCATTGGAGCCGTGTGTTGTTGGGAGGTGTTTCCGCACCTAAGCCCCCATTTTCTAGTAGATTGGAGACAGTCAGAGGGGTCAGGAGAGTGCCTGCCACGTAGCACGTCAATCACATCCCTTAGCTGTTATAATTATGAGATGCCAATCCACACTCACCTCCGACCCTCACCCTTCAACTGTCATTACTTCTGAAGCAGCCTAAGAATTAGGAAATCGGAAGGAGAGAAACCCAGTCGCTGATACAGTTACAGCTTTTGAACTGCCGGGGTCCCTACTCAAATCACTGGGCGTCCAGCTCCCGCTGGGCTGTGCCCGCAGAAGCGGTACCATAGCCCCCTCCTCGGCCCCCCCCGCCCCCCCCCCCCCCCGTCTTCACTGGCTTCACCTCATCTTCTGCCCTCCACGCTCCCGGCAGGAGTGTCCACCTGCTGCCACGGCTAACATACCTAGTCCACACCCACCCAGAAATACCTGGAATAAAATGCATGTGTGATTTCGGGACCTACGACACAGATTTATGACCTAAACGGTCTCAAACGTATTCACCCAGGGCTATGGGAGGAGACAGGTTGCCTCGAGGCCCTGGTGGGGAAGGCGAGAATGTCCATGTCTGGAAGCTGTGTTTGCATATTTAATGGAGAAGAGGTAAACGGGGCGGGGGGGGGCGCGGGGGGGGTTGAGGGTGCTGGTGGAGATGATGGGGCCTAAACCTACCCCCACCCCCAGCCGTCATGAGAAATGTTTCTGGTCACCTATCAAGTTTCCTTCTTGCTGTGCCTGACCCGGTGGGGACACGACAGAGTAGGCAGGGGAGAAAGTGACCAGTGCCCTCGTGGCCACCGACCACTGGGAGGTGCCGGTGTCACTACAGGAGCGTTCAGAGAGCTGGGCGGGGCCGCTGGGGCCGTTGGTCACGTATGAGTTTATCCACATTTGAATGCTCTTAGCTAAGCTGGGGCCATACCCCACACAACCTACTTGGGTTAGCCCAGAAGAGCATATCCTATGGAAAATGTGTTTTTGCAGATCTAAACAACCGACAGTTCTCCATAAGTAATGCAGGGACTGCTTGTATGAAACTTTGACTTTATGACGTATTGCCCTGTAATTATTCACTGAATTATTCATGTATTCAACAAACGTTTGAATATCGTAGGAGTGTTTTCGTGTCTCGACCACTAGAGTCTAAGTTGACGGTGAAGCTGTCTCATTCATTCTGAACCACTGTTGCAGCAATAAATACTCTCCTTTGCTCACAGGAATCACTCCTGAAAAGAACTTAATGTCTGGTACTTCCTATATCATGATTTAACTGAAACTGGCTTATTTTGCCTATTCAAGGAAAACTAGGTTTGTAATTTTAAAATGACAGTCTTTCAGCAGTGGCATCAACATTATATAAAAACAAAAGCAGGAAGATTCCCTGAAATGTCTTTCCCCCACCTCTGAGCTCCTCTGATACCGGACTGCGAGGCCGGCCCGGCCAGAGGTACCACCCGCCGCCGCCGCCGCCTCCTGGCCCACCATCTTAAAGGCACCGAGAGGCTGCTCAGGATTTTCTCTCCAACGTGCAAGGACTCCGCCTAGGGCTTAGGACACGCCTGGCTCTCCCCGCCTCTGGTGGATTAAAACTAGCCCCTGGCAGTGGAAGGCCAGCTGGGGAGCCTCGCCCGGTCCAGTGGCTCGTGACACCAGCCGGGCGCAGCGGCTCCTCGCCCTGCCGCGTCCTCGGCCACCGCGCTCGGCTCCTTCTCCCGCCGGCGCGTCTGGCTCGGCGTGGCCCGGGCGGACAGTGCTGTGCCCGCCGAGCCAGGCGAGGAGACCCGAGTCGGGGCAGAGCCCCCGGCCCCGGAAGGGAGGGAGGAAGGAAGGAGGGAGGGGTGCCTTGGCGTGAAGCCCTGGGTGTGGGCGCCGGGACGTGAGGAAGCCGGAGATGCTGCGGCCGGACCGAGGTGGGTGCGGACCGAGGACGAGGGCCCGACCCCGGCCACCCACGGGAAGGGCGCCGGGCCCCGCGCACCGACACTAAAGCCGCTCCTCTCCTTCCAGGGCGCTGACGACCCGCCGGCCTGGCAGCACCATGCCGTTCCCGCCCCTGCCGCCGCCGCCGCCCACCCCCGCCCCGGGGGTCCCGGCCGCGCGCCCGCCGCCCCGGAAGCCGGGCGCCCCCCGCAAGGCGGCCGTGCCGGAGAAGAGGCGGCCCCCCGAGCGACCCCCGGTGCTGCTGTCCAGCTCCTGGCCCTCCGCCACCCTGAAGAGGCCGCCGGCCCGCCGCGCCCCCGGCCCGGCCTCCCCACGCGCCCCGCCCCCGTCCGCGCCCGGCCGCCCGCGCGCCCCGGCCCCGTGCGCGCCCCGGCCGGCCGGCTCCAGCGACGGCCCCGCGGCGGTCGCCACCTCCGGGGCCGGGCCCGACGCCGCCCTGCGCTTCTCCCTGAGCCTCACGCCCGAGGCCGTGCTGGTCATCCAGCGGCGCCACCTGGAGAAGCAGCTGCTGGCGCGGCCCCGTCGGGCGGCGCCCGCGCCCTCGGCCGACGCGGGGCGCCCGCTCGCCCCCTGGCCCCGGGGCCGGGCCGCAGGCCTCGGCCGCCGCCCGCCCCTGCCCGGCACCCCGCTGCTGCCCGGCGGCCTGCAGGGCCCCGACCCCGGCCCGCGGCCCGCTGACCTGCGCCCGCTGCTCAAGGTGTCGCTGCTCAACGAGCGGCACAAGTACGACGACGTGGAGTACGAGGAGGAGGTCGCGGCCGCCGACGAGGGCCTGGTGCGCAAGTGCACCGAGTGGCTGCGCGGCGTGGAGTCGGCGGCCGCCGCGCGCGACCGGGC
>NW_006769874.1:628857-636018 GCF_000442215.2 Lipotes vexillifer | reverse complement strand
CTGTGACCGCGCCCCCGGGGACACTCGGCCTCGCTGACGCCCCGCGCCCCTCCCGGGAGCCGAGGGGCCCACGCGGGACGCGGCCCGCCTTGCCGACCCCGCGGCCTACCTCCCGCGGGGGAGGACGGCCGCCGACCTCTTCCTGCCGCACGCCGGGGCCTGCGAGTCTGCCTTCTGCACCTGCGGGCCTCTTCCACGCCCACAGGTGTCCTCGGGGCTCGTGAGGGGGGGGTAGGATGAGCGGGGGTGAAGGTGCCTCTCAGCTCCCACTCCTAAGGTTCGCGTAGGTCCCGGAGACCCTCCGCGGGGCGCGGGCCCCCCTCTGTGGGTGTCTCTCTGCGAGTGCGCGACGCCAGGTGCCCTGGTCCGAGCAGTGGGTGACAGCCACGTGTGGGTGCGGTGAGAACCAGGAGGGTGGCCGTCTGGTGCAGAGCTGGACACGGTGCTGCACTTAGGATTTTGTTTCTGCTGAGTAGAAACATGTCCCGGGGACTGGAAGGTCTGGGGACTCAAGTGAACCGAACTTCCCAACGGGAAGGGGGAGGGTAGTGACCACCAGGAAGGTCCGCCTGGAGAGTGGGCGCTGTGACCGGCACAGTGCTCTGTGGTCACAACACTGACTCGTGGGGGCTTTCGAGCCCACGTACACACTTACACACGCACACTCACACATGCTTACCCTCACACACACGCACTCAGCTCTCTCACATACTCGTGCTCTCATGCACACTTACACACCTCACACTCGTGCTCCTACAGGCACACATGCTCACACATGCTCACACTTCACACTGGTTCACATGTATGCGCTTGCCGGCAGTGCTCTCTCCACTCACAGACCTCACGCGCGCTGGCACACACAAGGCTTTCTGAAGCACAGCTGCGGGAATTGTTTTCAGCGTCTGGGGTAAGGTGTGAGCTGGAGCGAGGCTCAGCTTCTGGGAGATGCATCCTCTGTACTTGAAGTGCTGCTCACAAATGTCTTTTGTGCTACAGAAAGGAAGGGTAGCCAGAGGGAGGGGGCAAAGTGCAGAGAGCTGGACCCAGACGCAGGACAAGATGTGCCGGGCCAGAGAGCCACTTGTTTAGGGAGAAAAGTGGGGAGTGCAGAGCAGATGTGTGTTTTCAGTATTTTTAATCGCTGTGTGAAAATCAGTGACGTGGTGGCTTTGTACATTTGTATATAGTGATTTGAGAAAAGGAAATTTCTATTATTTGAACAAAGGGTGAGACTCTTCTGCCTTTCAGGGGTCATGCTCTTCCCCACTAACTCCAGGCTGATTTTTCTAGATTTTTTTTTTCCCATGCATCTATTTCACTCGAAGGTTGAGGAGGGGGGAAATATAATCAGATAAAGCTCGTTATAGAACAGTGTAATGTATTACCTCAATTTTGGACTTACTTTGTAAAAGTTAACTAGTTTAATGTTTATCTCATTAGACTTTAATGTGTCAAGTCTTGATTATATTTACATTGAAGCTTTACATTTTAAAAAACCAGTTTGTATTTTTCTTGTGGAGATCTTTGCTCTAATCTCGCTGTCTCGGGCCAGGCACAAATCTAGGTAGACACGGAGCATCTAATTTTGTGGGAGCTGGATCAGCCGCCAGATGAGATGCAAAACCAAATACCCCGCCCATTGAATAGCTTGCCTCCTGTTTGAATGCACAGAGCTAGACTGTCTTTTATTTTAAATGAGTGTATTACTACCAGAGAGGCAAAGTCAGCAATCGTTCGGAGGTGAAATTAAGACACGTGTCTCATGAATGCTCTGGGCACCCCCGGTGGCGTCTGCAGAGCTGGGTCCTGGGGGAGAAATGAAAGCTCGTTCTGGACGTCAACCAGCAGGTTGAGAGTGAACTGTGAATTCAAGGTGGGCAGAGTCGTAACTTGGTCTCATTTGCACTTAGTGCAAATACCGGTGATTAAGAGGCCTAGGGTCCTGCCCATCGTGACAATAACAGCATTTTAAAGACTTTCCTAAAGGAATCGACGTTTGCAGAGTGTCTTTCTGCGTCTGCCCGTGTGTGTCTGGGTCCTGCTGCTGGTCATGCGTGGTCTCTGTGCCTCTGTGTTATCCTTTGTCTGTTTCCCTCTCCTCACCCTCCCCCCTTCTTTGGGCTCCTAGCCCCATCTCGCTCTTAACTGGCAGCAGTAAGACACCACGCGCATTTTTCTCCCTTGCGACGTCGGGTAGAGTTGTGTGCCTTGTTCGTCTCTTTAAAAGCAGATGTGTGGAACGTTTATACTACGCTGGTTGACGATCCTCAGTAAAACGCGAGAAAGGTTCTACACATGACACGTGACATCTGTTCATGTTGTAACTGATGTTTTGAGGATGTTTTCTGAGTCACTGCGCTGCAGCTTCTTAATGCTTAAATAAAAGAGAAATTTGATGACTGTATTTCTTTTTAGGAGGATATTAAACACTGGTCAGGAAGAGATCACCGAGGTATTTAGAGATCTTCTGAGGGAATTCCCTGGCGGTCCAGTGGTTAGGATTCGGTGCTTTCACTGCCAAGGGTGAAGGTTCGATCCCTGGTCAGGGAACTAAGATCCCACAAGCTGAGCAGCGAGACCAAATAAATAAATAAATAAAGTTCATCTGAGATGGTCTCTCCATGGTGCTGCCCCACCTGGGGCTCTAGAATTTCCAGGGGTTGGCAAAGGGTCATTGGCCTTAATTACTGCCAGCGGTGACCAGGATTTTAATAATTCTAATGCTAGTCAAAGAGTATTGAAATAAGGTTGGCAACGGTACTCAACCTCCTGTCGTGGCACAGACCCCCCCATGAAAGCTATATTCAAATATACTCCTAAGGATATGCTGCAGAGCGTCTTGCTGGAAAGCAGATGTGTCTTTTCCGGAAATAGCAGATGCCAGAAATCAGAAACTTCAGTTTTGTGGTTTCACGAGAAATGATACAGTTCTGTGGAAGGTGGTGACCTGTGGGATCTGGTTCTATTAAACTGACTCTGAAATTGTAATTTTGTACCTTTGATGTTAGCATGGAAATTTCTGCCAACTGTGAAATGAGCAGTAAAAACACTTGCGTGTTACAGACCTGCACACAAACGCCTTGTCACCAGTGAGGGGCCCAGAGCGGCCTGTGCCCGTGGCCTGGCATATGGTGGCCCTGCGCTCAGCTTAGAGGCTGAGCACCTCCCCAGTGTGGTCCAGGAGAATGTTCACTTGGAGGTCAAAGGTGGCCTTTGTAGCCTTCCGGCCTGCTGTTCTTTGTCAGCCACCTCTCATTAAATTTCTGCATCTCCGTCTCTTAAGTGTTACGGGGATAAGAGGACACGGTGGATCCTGGTAAGGATTATGCTGAGGTGTGTGCGTGAAGCATTTGGGACCACACGGTGCATCCCCAGCTCAAGGTCAGCTGTAATGACTACTTCAGAGAATCTTTACTCTCCAAAAACACGATTCTCTGGCACTTATGTGTGCAAAATCAAAACCCTCTCTGGCTAGAGTATTCTGAGATTTTTCTCTCTAACCATTGAATGCACATGTGTGGTGAGGGCTAAAGATTTATTTCCCTCAGGAGTTTAAGATAAAAACCTGTCTTGTGGCTCACCTCCTTATTTCAGACTTATTTCAAGCCGAACACAAAATTTAGCTCTGAGCTTCCTGGTAGCAAAGGCAAAATTTAAAGTAGTGAGCTGTTAATTTCCATATCTAATAACAAGACACACTAACACATTACAAGTATTTCTGTGTTATGTATATATTTGTATTACATACATTATGGTGGGACCGGACCCTTAAATGCAGTTTCCAGAAGATGCGTAAATGTTATTCATATTACTCTTAGTTCTTAATGAAAAGCCAATGGGATAATTCAGTTGCATCCTCTCTCATGTTGGGCCGTCCCACGTGATGGAGGTGGGTTACTCTTAGTTCTTAATGAAAAGCCAATGGGATAATTCAGTTGCATCCTCTCTCATGTTGGGCCGTCCCACGTGATGGAGGTGGGTTACTCTTAGTTCTTAATGAAAAGCCAATGGGATAATTCAGTTGCATCCTCTCTCATGTTGGGCCGTCCCACATGATGGAGGTGGGTTATATGGAAACCTGCAAAAAAAAAATAATAGTCTTTAGGAAGTAGGTTTAGATCTGCTTAACTGTTTAGCAACAACTAGCATAAAACACCAGAAAATTGTCTGCAAACCAGTTCCCAAGCTTTTTGGTCTCAAGACCAAAACTTTTAAACATATTATGCTTAAAAGTTATTGAAGGAGGCCAAAGAGCTTAAATCTATGTAGATTATATTTCTATAATACTTCTTTTATTAGAAATACAAGCCAAGACTCTAGAAGAATCTGGGGACCCTCAGAAGCCACTGGAGCCCGCTTTGAGAACCACTTGTTTCCACCATGTGTATCATCAGTTCCTGCTGCCTGTCATCTCTGCTGGGGGTGGAGGCCTACGTCTGAAATCTGAAGATACAGACTATCCAGACCCCATCTAGACGTCCTAATTCAGCAGACCTCAGGCGGGCCCGGCTCAGACAGCAGGACCAGCTTCGGGGCAGCTCGGGGCCCAGCAGCCTCAGACGGCAGCTCTCGGGGGCTTTTGCTCCAGCAGAAGGGGACCTGGCAGCCGCGTGGCCTGCAGGGACCACCGTGGGCGACTCAGGCCGACTGCGTGGTGCCACCACTGCCGCAGCCCTTCTGCGTTCTGAAACCCACGTGCGGTGTTAGATTCCCTCTGCCTGAAATGGCCGCAGCGCGCTCTACCTGGTGGAGACGCGCGGGAGAAGACAGAGCCGGGGCTTGCGGCCTCTGCGGGATTCCCGGGGGGGCCTTCCCATGTGCCCCAGATGGAGCCTCCGCAAGTAGGAGGCTCGGGATGCAGCGCCGGCTGCGAGGACACAGCAGCCTTCTCTCCATCTGCAGATGTAGAAAATGAGTCCTAGAGGGGAAAGCAACACACACCAGCACCTGTACCACCACCCAGTCGTAGAGCTGACCTTATACCCAGGTCTCTGGATTCAACTTCTTAACCTTCACACAGAGGGTCTAGTGAATGTGGAGGGCACGTGGGCGAGAGTGGGGAGGACCCTCACACGGTGCCCCTTCCAGGAACCTCCCTCGGTGGGTTTTAGGAATCTTGAATTTTCCGTGGAGCATAGATTTAAAACCTTTTATAGACAAAGATCACACCAGAAATCAACAAAGTAGGACACTTACAATAGAGAAAACTTACAAAGCCCTAAGTTGGTTCTTTTTAAAGATTAGTTAAAATGAGGGACTTCCCTGGCAGTCCAGTGGTTTATTCTCCGAGCTTCCACAACGGTGGGCGCGGGTTTGAACCCTGGTCCGGGAACTAAGATCCTGCATGCTGTGCAGCGTGACCACAAAAAAAAAAAAAAAAAAGCATCTAGTGTGACTGATCAAGAGAAAAAAAAAGCACAAATTGCCAAGATCACAAGTAAGAGGAGGGATTTAACTGCAATCCCACAGATTTTAAAAGGGCAGTTAAACCGGGAGACAGAAGGAGGCCTGCCTTCCCACCCACTGCCAAGAGTGCTGGTCAGAGCAGGCGCTAGCCAACGGGTTTTCTTAGTGTTTATTAGCGTTCGGTGTTTATTTTAGAAAAAGTTCCTTTCCAAGGTCAATATCTAGTTTGCCAAACAGTAAAAGCAGCTGATATTTGCATGTCTGAGGCATAAATGTTTATTTTGCATTGTGATTCACTTGGATGCAAGGAGGATTTTGCTTGTTTCCTTAAGCAAAAGATTAAACAGAAAGCCTCCAACATACAGTCACAATTACCTGGAAAAAATAACTTCCCTTTTGCAAGGAGAGCCTGGTTTGCGGGCCACGTCACTCACGGTGCAGGGCCTCTCCTGTGCTCCGGGCATCCCCGCTCTCTTCCCCGGGGCTGCTCGGGCTCACCCTTCCCCCACAGCAGGCTGTGCTCTGTCGAGCCACGGGGTTTAGTCTCTGCCCTGGTCCCTGACGCTGTGGATCTGCCTGCCTGCAGCCCTGTTTTGCCTTTTTATTGCATCAGTGACAACACTAGCCTTCATTTCAGAGCTCTTACATTCATCATCAGTTTGGATGAAACTCTTTGGCCAATTTTATAGACAAAAGGGGCACCTGTGATGTGTCCCAAGAACTCAGGTATGAGTGGCAACAACCAAACTGTGGCCGGTGCTCCCCGGGTGCTGGGGCAGCAGAGGGGGGTGTGCCCGCCCCACCCCCCGGCTGCTGTGTCCCACGCCCACAGGGAAGCGTCCAGGGAAGTCTGCCCAGGATGCCTCCTGACCTGGACTCTGTAGTTTCACGAGTTAGTTTCACTCTGTACTTTCACGCGTCGGGGGGGCCGCACCCTCCAGTTATGATGCTTGTGAGGTGTTACAGACAGTCACCTGAGACCCACAGGTGTGTCACACAGCGGAGGGGTTGGGATGGGGTGATGTGGTCTCCAGGCCAAAAACATGAAAACCTTATCCCAGGGACTTACTGAAAAGGCGCTCTTAGAAGAAACCAACTTTCTGGGTGAAAGAGAAAGCAGACCCTGAGGGAGACTCAGTGACCCTGAGGGTGTCTGTGTCCAGGTGTCACACGGTGATGCCGGTGGGCTGGCAGCACCGAGCCCAGTGCCTGGCCCATCCCTGGTCCCCACATTCTCAGTGACCTCTTTGGTCACTGCCTTCCCGGTTTCCCCCTCTGGACCAGGGCTATGGGAGCTCCGGCCGGGGGACCGGGCCTGGCACGCGGTGACGTGGTGCTCGCCGTCATTGGGCACAGACCCCTGAACATGACCCCGCTGACTGCAGCACCGCACCAGCAGAGAAGGCCCAGCCAGAGAGTTCTGGAACAATGTCTTAGTGGTGGGGACAGGCCTTCCAACAAAGGGCTCACTCATGACCAAGCACAGCCAGTACCCACTGCTGTGCTGTCCCGGCGCCTGCAGAGAAACACCACGGGTGATGGAAGGGCCAACGACAGACAATCAGATGATTTCATCCTTGTTATAAAGCACAGCTGTCCCGGGCAGACTGGCCGGTGGGCGCCCACCGCCCCACGGTTGAAGCCACGTTAAGGAGATTGTCTCACCCGCGTTCCTCACTTTCCGTCCCCACAGAAGGCGTGTCTGAAAGTCAAGGGCACCTTTTCAAGGATGCCTGTCTGTTCTCAGAGCCTAGC
>NW_006769874.1:607843-628675 GCF_000442215.2 Lipotes vexillifer | reverse complement strand
ACCGGCTCTTCCACTAACAACAGAATATTTGACCAAATTTTAGAAAAAATGCCCTCAAAATGTTAAATATGCAGCACAAAGAGAAGGGACCCCTCATCGGTAGAAAGGAAAGACGAACAGACGTCCGGGCAAAAACGGAGCTGTGATTACATGAGTGAGTGACACTTTGCCATTTGTGGTCTTCTAGCTGCACTGACCTTTGTTCTAGAATCACCAGTAGATCCCTGTTAGGAAAGTAAATGAGCTGGGAAATGGCCAGAGTTGGCCTGGTGTACGGATGCCCTGCACCGCCCCGTCACTGAGCAAGGTATGCACGCGCTTACTGTCAGTGGCATGAAGATTCTAGTTCTGCCCTAAAACGCAGGTAAGTCTACATACAGCTGTGCGTGCAAGGCCGACAGGAGGTGGCCCGTTTGCTCCAGGACAAGCTGTGGGATGTTTTCTCCCGGTGGTGGAGTGGGGAACATGATGCATCTGAGGAGGTGCAGGGTGGGCGGAGCGTCAGGGCCGGGAGAGATGGGATGCAGGATCCGGACAGCCGCGTCCACTGTGGCCGTCGTGTCTGCCAGCCCTGCAGGAGGGGTAGGAGAAAGCCGGTGAGCCCGGAGGGGGAGGGCCCGCCAGGGGCGGGCTCTGTAACGTGCCCAGGGCCCCCCGTGGCCCACCCTCCTGGGCAGGGCACAGGCCAGGCGCCCTCCAAAACCTCCCTCGCCCTCATCCTCCGGGTCTGAGCAAACTCTCCAAAGTTTAAGGCAGTTCTGATCCCTCTACGGAAAACACCCTGAGTCAGTTTCTCAGGAAACACACCCAAATCAGTACCATGACATCATTGTTCAAACATATATTTGAGCGTAAGACATGTTTGGGGGCCCCATTCTCGGGAGGGCGTGAGCAGAGGCTCTGGGCACGCCTGCTGGCGGGGTGCCCGCCTGGGAGCACGCACACCACGTGTGTTCAGATGCCGGCCTATTGGCCGGGGTGACTGGTATGTCCCGGGCAGCTCTTTCCTTCTGCACAGCAGCACAGTGAGGCTGGCTGTGCCTCAGAGCCCTGACTGTCCGTAAACTGTGAAGAGCCATTAACATCCCACACTGAACCGCAGAGAATGAAGGGCTTGTTCGCTCAGCTGGGGCCGCAGAGCCCACTGTTTCCAGGACGTGACTGCTGACTCTGGTCGGTATTGTTGCTCGTTCAAGAGATCAGGAGCCCCGGTGCTCAGTACCGTGGATGCCCACCCAGGGCACGTGCCATCGTGATGTGCTGGTGCCAACAGGGACACACCCAGGGGTCTTTCAGGGACCTTGAACGGGTCACGCAGATTTACTCCTGGACGTCACTGAGCTGTGAGCGGTGTGTTCTAGTGGGTTATGCTGAGCTGGCCCGTGTTCATTTCCCGGTGGTGCTGGAAGGACCCAGAAGCTGTCCCACGTACCGTCTGCAATCCCAGATCCGTGATGGAGACAGCAATTCCCCCCACGTCAACTGAATAGCAGGCATTGCACAGGAGGATGATTCAGTCACAGCTTGCTTTATCAGATTTTTAAAAATTATAAAATTACACATGCTGATCGTGACCAAAGATACCAGATTTTTAAAGAAGTTAGGAGTCCGTGTCCCCAGGATGAACCCAGACTGGGTTCCTTCCAGCTTTCTCCACTCGACCCCAGGTTTGCTGCTATCTCTGCTGCTGGGGTTACTACACTGTGCATTTTGCAAAATTAAAAAAACTGAAAACAGATGAGATTGTGTCTTTTTTAAAAAGCTTATTAAAAATATTCATCTGATATTAGAAAAAAGGACTCCCCCATTTGCCCACCAAAAGACGTTGATGGTTATGGGTGTGACTCAAAGGGGCCCCGGGCCCCGGCCATGTGTCAGCAAAACGCTAGGCAAACGTGCTGGTGGTTGTCAAGGTCTCAGCCACTGGGACGCAAACTGCCAGGTCAGCAGGCTGTTTGAACAGCTGCCCTGGCCATACTTCCCTGGGGGCCTCATCCGCACCCGTCGGGAGGAAATGGAGGGGAATGCAGTTGCACAATCGCCACACCCACAAACTCTGGGCTCTCCAGGGACGTTCTGCTTCACTGAGATTCTTCCCCCAGGTCGACTTTACCTCCTGCTGGGAGAAATCGAGGGCCACTGCCCAGGTCAGGCCTCTTTCATTTTTCTCCCTCCTCTTGTCTCCTCTGCAGGCTGGAAGGATCCGGAAGGCCCCGATGTACTCCTCCATAGTAGCCTCTTCCAGCTTATTGCAAATAAATAAGGGGCGCTTCGGTGCACGATAAACACAGAGGGAGGAAATGATCGCCTTTATTCAGAATTCTCTCTGTGTCTTGGTCAAATAATAATATCTTAAAATAACAAAACCACAGTAAAGAATGAGCCCAGGGCAGAGTACATACCTGAGCTTGTGGATTAAAGCCACCATGGAAACAATCATAAACAGGAAAACCTCTCCCAAGGTCTCCAGGATCCCGACTTCTCAAGAAGTTGGTTTTATTTGTATATCAACTGATTGGACTGCAGGACCCTCTTCATTTGGCTTTACCTTTCTCAAAAAACTTAGTATCTTATAAAAGCTTACGATCAAGTACGCAGTTTATAATTTACAGTGAACAGAAATACTAGATTTCCCCGCATAGCTATGCAATATTAAAATCAAAAACATAAAAGATCAGTTGGGAGCGAAGACGAAGGGAAGGCTCCCCGCGATCCCGTGATCTTGGTCCAAAAGATTAATTCTCTCTTGTCGTCCCTTTTTTTATTTTCTTCAAGCCGGGAAAGAAATAAGATTTAAACAAAAGCATTTCATGCATTATGTGCTTGGAATTAAATATCAGTTCAAATCTGAACACTGCTGTGGTTCATATTTAAATTGGGGTTTAATTCTAAGGATGAAAGAGTTTGGATTAACCCTTCCTGTTGCTTTGGAAGTCAGGAAGAACCACGTTTTTCCCCTTAATTAAGATCTGAAGGCCCTGATTGGCCTTCTCAACTCCTCTAAATGCATTTATTCATACTGTAGTCATATTTACCTCCCACCTTAAGTGTGAGGGTCCGAGGAGACTTTAAAGGACAGGTGCTAATGTAGGGGCAGGGGCTGGGAGCTGCTCTGCTCAGGCGCCTGGCTCTGCCCCTCAGGGTTGTCCTAGAGCCGGCAGTTCAACCCCTGGGGCCCCCTTCATGTCAGGGACTCTTCTTGCATAACCTCCAGCCCCCAGCAGCTCTCCCGCTGCGCTCGTGCTAATGAAAGCAGACGTCACTGTCACGCCTGACATCTCAGTGCCCCCTCCAAGCTGGAGCCGTCCCGGCACCCACAGCAGAGTTACCTCCCTTTCTGCCCCGCTCTCCCCTGACGTGGGCCGTATTCTGCCTCGAGTTGGAGCTATTTTTGCACCGTTCTCTTCTCCCCTCTTAGACACATCCCCGCCAAGGGCAGGAGCTGGGAGCTGGGATTCATCGCTACACACAATACCGGTCCTGCGACACTTGCTTGAATGTTGTCAGTGTGTAAAAATGCCTCTTGAACGAGGGAATAGTGAATGAGTGAGTGAATACCTTTTGATTAAATGAGCAATCCATCTGGCTCAATTCACTAATCAGAAATCGTTCGTACAACACCCGTAAAAGGGGACTTGGATTCTCCTTTCTCAGCACGTGGAGAAGTCTACAGGCAGGTAGGACCACTGAGCAAACGCTTCCAGAGAATCAGCAATGAAACGGTGTTGCTCTGTTCACCCAGTTTTCTACCAACTAGTTCCGACCGTCCCTCTGATCTGTTAGAGTTTTAGGTGGGGTGGGGCTACCCATCACCCATAGACGTTAGCACTCCAGTTAGTACATGAAAGCCCGCCACGTTCACTCTTTCACATCCATCTTTACCTAAAGTATTAAGTAGCCAAATGAGATGGTGATCTGACGACTTCTCAACATGGCAGCAAGAAAGCTGGTAACTCAAAAATCAGTTCACTGGGAGCCCCTGTCCCAACCAGAGATGTGGGCAGACGAAGTGATGTGCTTTCTGCCCACAGGGTCGTGATGTGAGTGAGGGCTCCGGGCCCTGGGATGGATGGGAGAATTTTGACTTTATTTCTTTGGTATTGGATCCTGCTAGAATTAACACTAGAATTCCTAGTTCATGGATCCACTAGGCATAATCTGCAGCTCTGCTTGCCCCTGAGCGGCTTCCACAGTCTGCAGAACGTGGGGTTGCTCTGTGGCTTTCCAGCTCTTGGAAGTGACCAGTCAAGGGTTATTTGGGCAGGAACTACACACTCAGTCCAGTTATTAAGTAAAAACAAACAACTTTTTAACTTTGGTTTTCACCATCCATAAGAGCATTTAAATAGGGATATGGAGAAAGCAAAATCTACTTTTAGGGTTCTTTGGTTTCTAAAAATAGAAGCTAACTTTCCTTCAACATGAACAAAAAGAGAGGTTATGGGATCTGAAAAGAACGGAAGGGGGAGGGGTGAGAGACATCTGTGATGGAGACTGACAGGTACAAACTTCCAGCTTTAAAATAAACGAGGAGGGGGGCTTCCCTGGTGGCGCAGTGGTTGGGAGTCCGCCTGCCGATGCAGGGCACGCGGGTCCGTGCCCCGGTCCGGGAGGATCCCACGTGCCGCGGAGCGGCTGGGCCCGTGAGCCATGGCCGCTGAGCCTGCGCGTCCGGAGCCTGTGCTCCGCAACGGGAGGGGCCGCAGCAGTGAGAGGCCTGCGCAGCGCAAAAAATATATATAAATAAATAAATAAACGAAGAGGGGGGGCATGCACCATACGGCATAGGGAATATAGTCAGTAATATTGGAGCAACTTTGTATGGTGACAGATGGTAACTAGACTTATCGTGGTGATCATTTTGTAATGCATAAAAATATAAAATCACTATGTTGTACACTTGCAACTAATACAATCTTGTAGGACTGTAAGTCAATTATACTTCAATGTAAAAAGAAAATAGAAAGAACGGGAAGAAAAGCTGAGGAATCAGGCTTTGGAGAGGGTGGGACCAGAGAGGGCTCGGGGATCCGGGGCACAGGCACTAATGGGGAGCCCGCCTTGGATGACTCTGTGTCATTCCCTTCAGGATGCAGATTTTGGGGAGAAGATGGCTGTGGTTTGTCCTCACCCAGTGGGGGTGGGGAAGTGAGGAAGTCTGCCTACAGAAGGGCAGGGTGGATGCCACCGGCCACTGCAACTCAGTGACGCAGAGCACCTGCTCTGCACTGGGCACCTATGTGCATTGTCTCATGCAGTGACCACGGACATTCACTTACCAGATGAAAACACGTGCCGGCAGTGGTCTAACAGCTGGGCGTGCATCACTGTACCCCGGCGCTGAATCCCCGGCTGTCTTTGCTGTATTTGGAGCTGAGCCCAGTCTTTCTCCCTGTCGTGACAGTCTTAACCGTAATGCAATAGCCCCGAATAGCCTCTTCCTTTACCGCTTTCACAAGTGCCAGAATAATGTTTTCTTTAACACCACACACGGTATGTATATGAACTCATTTAATTATCTTGACATCCTTGTGAGGTAGGCACTGTTTTGCAGACCTGAAGACTGAGGCCCAGAAAGGCTGCTCAGCTTGCCCACTGTCACACAGCAGTGAGCGTGGGCGCGAAGATTCAGCCTGGGCCAGTCTGCTCCTAACTGCTGCTACACGTCCAGTCTCACAGGATTTAAGGATGGAGGGAAGGGGGCTTGTAGATTTATAATCGATAAAGAAATCCCCTTCCAAACGGTTCTATTTTTCTTTGAGTTGTTAGATCAGCGCTCTGCCCTTACAGTCCCGTGGACAAGGTTTGTGTGGGGTAACAGGAAACCTCCATTTGAGGGTAACTGTTCACTCTTCCCAGCTGGAGTAAACAAATTAAGTGCAAAAGGGAGGAGCTTCAGATGTGTTTCCTGCCACCAGAACCTTTGCCCCTCCATGAATGTGGGTCCACTCAGAGCTTCCCGGCTCCCAAATCTTCCCAAGCCACACTCCTCACCCTCCTGATGCCAGGATTCATGAAAGCACCTGAAAGGATGGAACGATGTGATTGATTGAATAATAAACAGAAAGTGACTTCTATTCCCATACTTATTTAGCCTGATGAGGTATTATCACACTATATATTTAGTATAATTCTCAGTATCACAAATGCATGCAGCTTTTGAAAATGCAAACACCTGGGGGTGTTCCCCAGTGCTTACTAATTTCGAGGCAAGACCAAAGGTCCAAAAGCTCAAGGAGCTTTCTTGCGGGAAGGAATCTAAAAAGAGCAAGAAAGTTATACAGCGAGGACAAACCAGCAGTAAATTCCCACATGAGCCGGCAGCTGTTGATAGAACGGTAAATGAGAACAAAGGATGCCGGAGCAGCGCCTGGGAGCACCAAGGTGTCACCAAGCACTGCTCAGTGTGTTGTGACAGCCGGCTATGGAGACGCGCGGCCCGCGGTGAGTCCCGGGCAGGGACGTGCCGGGACTGGGTCCGCGCGCACCGGGACCGGCTGGCTGGACCTGCGCCCCAGAGAGCGCAGAGTGGGGTGGGCGCGCGGGGCACCAGGAAGGTGTCTGGGGTTGGGGGTTGGGGGTCGTCGTCAAAATCAGGGCTGGAGCAAGGCGTGAGGAGGGTGAAAGGGAGCAGAGGAGAGGAGATGGGAAGGACACAGGCATGGGAGCCTCGACCCCTCCCGGGTGAGGCCACCTGGGCACCCTCTGTGCTGGCCCCGGGAAAGACTGCTGGCCTGTTTCTCTAGGGAATTAGGAGATTAACACCACGCATGAAAATGCTGCAGTAGGCCTGTGAGGCCTCTTTATTTGAAGTAGCACCGTGGAAAAACAAACATCACCTTGTTTGGTAGCTTTTGGATTTGTTTTTGTTTTGCAAAAATAAATCGAGCAACAGAGATTAGATTGTTATACTCCTCTAATTTTCATGAAAAAAGATTCAAGAAAAAAAAAAAAGAAATGTATTATATTCTTAAATACTCCTGGCAATAACATGGAGGGTTTTGGGGTTTTTTTTTTTTTTTTTTTTGAGTCATTAAAATGACTTTTAAGCGGCAGTGCCATTAAACTATCTTTTTCCTTCCCAGCTGAGTTAATGGCTGTTCTGTGTCATGGGCGGGTGATCTGTGTTCAACTCTGGCTGCCCCTGGGTAATTAGAAACAAAACAGAACAAAACAAGAGACAACGCCCAGTGATTCAGAATCCCGGGATGGCCTGGACATCAGGCTGGAATTGCCCAGGTGATTGTAATGGGCGGCCAGAGCTGGGAATCTCTGTCTAAAACTTTACATCCCGCACTAACCGCCCTTCCTCATGTAGTTATATCTAAATGCATCACACACACCAGCAACTTAAAACCCAGCCGCGTTTTATTTCCTTCCTCACCATCATTTGTAGAGGAGAAACCTTGGAAACGCAGGTCCCAGGAGAGCGCCATGTTCACGGTGTAATGGGGGTGGGAGGGGAATAGAAAGAGATACGGGGAAATTTCAGTTCCCGATACAAAAACCCGGGGAAGCAGCTTGTGGCTTTTCAGTAATGTTGAAACTTGTCCAAGGCAATGGGGAGCAAAGCCACACATTTTACTGAACAAAACAGAGCCCAGTCGCCTCCAGCTGGTTAGGGGTATGGACAGGATTAGCCCCTTAGAGTCTGAAGCCACAAGGTCCCAAGATATTAACTGGGACTCCCGGCCTCCGGGAGGTAAGGGGTTCTTCCAATCCCATTTAGAAATTAGGTAACTGAATTTAGAGGGAGGCCGAGCAGTCCCTAACAGACCAGAGTGTTAATACACGGCGGAGTCAGGGTCAGAGTCCCAGGGGAGAAGCCCTGTCTTCCCACGTTCTGGTTACCTGAGCTTGGAGTTGAGTGGCCAAAGTCACAGTTAACGGCAGACCCTGGACACTGGCCCCAGGCATCCCGCCTTGCAGGGCCCTTTCATCACTCCAGGAGCCCCTTGCCCCCAGGCCTTCTCTGTGATCAGGACAGATGACAGAGCCTTGAGGGACCCCTCACGTGCACCCCGACTGCTGGAAGAGCTCCTGAGAAGCCCCTGAGTTTCCCTCCGCTCGAAGGTGCTTCCCTCATGGACCAGATCATCTTTTTCATCATCGTAGGAGCACACATTATTATTGAATGTTTTCCTGCGGGTATCGAAGAGGTGCCAGCAGTCAAAGGAAATGTCAGCCTTGACCTTCCGTCCAGCCTGACCACTGCCCCTGGGGAGACTGTCCAGGAGTAAACCATGTCCGTAGAGTAGCAGCCGCTTGCTCTTTTTTCATCCTCCCGTTGGCCATCGTCCCAACATGGTCTGCGGGGAGGACGGTGGAACTGGGGGTCCTTGGAGTGGCTGTGACCCTGCTCTGGTGTGTCACACCTTGGCGAGTGTCCTCAGGAAAACCGATCCGACTTTGCCCTCTGTCTTCACAGCAGGTGGTAGAGCCCCTTCTGGGTGATGGCGGCTGGCCCTCACCTTTACCAAGAAATCGCATTTCCCTCTCTCCCAGTGGCCCCTGCCGTGTCACTCTCATGAACTGGTCATATACTGGATAACTGGCAACAGAGGAAGTAAGTATATTCCAGTTATAGAAATGGAACGGTGCCCCCCCGTCGTTCCCCCTTCATTTATTTGGGACTGTCTCCATGACGGGCCTCTAATAAGGTCAGATTTGGGATGGGAGAAAGTGTGTGGAAATCAAGGGCAAGGCGGGAGTCATGGAGGGCTGGCCACGTAGAGGGGCGTGGTGTTTGTGGAGAGACCCGGCACTCAACGACGCATCGGATGGTCTCTGCTTCCCAAGTGGCTAGTCTTAATGAGATAAAATGTTGATGTTGATTTTAACACAATTACAACTTGTTCCCAGCGATAGGTAATATTTTGTGTGTTTGTAAAATGCTGAGCTTCATTCCAAGGCCCCCTGAATATCCTGGTAAAACAGAAATCCCAAGTTCTGCAAAGCTTTGGCGATGACCCTCCCAGCTGGTGCTAAGTCCCAGGGCGTTAGCGGAAGGCACGTGAGTGAAGGTGGGCCTGGAAGGGGTGGTGTAAGAATCAGCAGAGCATCTTTGAATTGTACATGATGTTTTTGGAGCTCTGGATGTGGCCCTTCTCAGAAGATGTAGGCCCTGGAGACCGGAGTTTCTCTAACTGTGAACGTGTAATCTGTGAAGAGACCAGATGGTTCCAGGCTCCTTCCCGCATTCTCCCTGTGTTCCCGGACCTCACGGAGGTCATGGGTGCTCCTGAGGGTATGGGGCTCAAATCACCCATCCGTCCCTAAGCTGGGCCTCTTCCTCTGACCTGAAATGTCTGCACGTAGGTGGAGACCCACAGGATCAGGGCGGTCCCTGGTCACATGGGTGGAGCTCTTGAGAAACCTGCTGCTTGGCCTGTGTGTCAGGCAAATGGAAACATCTTGACCGAGGTCCCTTGAGATGGTCCATATCTTACTCTGGAGGAGGACACTTTCCAAAAAGATGGCTGAACCGTTTCCCGGTTCTTGGTCCCCTACCTAAGAGGCTTGAGGTCACATAGCTGGGGGCTAGGAGGATTCATCTGAAGATGTTCGTTGGTGTTCTGTGGGTCCTGACATAGGAGTCACGGCGGCTGCTCTGGTGGAGACAGACCCTGCCCCGCCCCGGCCATGTTGAAAACCCCCTTAGGTGCCATCAGGTTCGGAAGTCAAGCTCTCTCCCACTTAGGAATCAAAGGTGCTACAGTGGCTCCCGGGACACAGGAGTGGCTGCCTGTGGACCCTCCCTCACTGTTCAAGACCCAGTTCTACGTCGGCTCATTCTGTCCAGTTTCACCACCACCAACCTCAGAACAGGCAGTTTAGGTTTTCCTTTCTATGCGCCTGACGCTGGGTCCTGGGCTCTGTCCTGTGACTTGCCAGGCTGTGCTTCACCGACGTTCAAACCTGAGTCCCCGCAGGAGACACCCTGTGCCTCCGGCCCGCACGCTGTGACCGCAGGCATGACTCCCCTTTCCCCGCTTCCTTGCAGACAAAAGCCTCTGTTTCCCTCCCCACTGCGGCACACACAAGCTGAGATGGATCACGCCATGCTACCCTGGATGTATCCAAGTTCAGTGTGAATACATTTGCAAACAACCGGGAGGGTTAGAGCTTTGATCCTGTGGTGAGAGTGTCCGCTGAGTGTGGTCTTTCTGGGGTGTTGATCCCTACAGCTCGGTGGTGGCGTCTGAGTCACATCAGCCACAGGCCAGCCTGCCCCCTCCTCAGCGTCTCCCTTCGAGGGGCCTGGGGCTGGCGGAGAAGCCTGGCAGGGATGGTGCTTAGGGCAGAGGAAAGAACTGTGGTGCAACTTGGTGACGGTCCGGCCGGGCACATGCTGGCCAAGGCCCAGTGCCCGACTTCAGGGTTGGGGGCCGTTCCCCCGAAGTGCAGGCCCAGGAGGGGCAGACAGCAAATGGGAAACAAAAAAGACCATCCACCATCCTCTTGCCTCCTTGTCACAAGGAATTGCTTCTCTTCTCTTTCACATGCAAAATACACTGCTCCCTCCCCAAGGGAGACCCTCCCCGGGCCCCTAGGCTCCACATCCAGGACTGAGGATTCTGAAATCCCAGGGGCAGTGCTGCCAGGGGCAGAGGGATGGAATGTTCCTCGATTAGCTCCTGTGGCTTCTCTTCCTGGAAGTAGGTCCCAGGCCGTGTTCTCTGGCTTTTGACTCAGGCTTCTGGAAGGTTCTTCATTTTCCTGGTAGGGAAACACCCGGGGGAAGAGTAACAGAATATCAAGCAAAGAGTTCACTCGACCACATCAAGCTTTGCCCCATCTTAGTACTTTCAGTCTATGCTTTTTCCCCTGAAGACTGTTCTGTTAGAAGTGAAATACTGATCTGACCCATTTTCTACAAATTATTACTTCCATCGATCAGCCCATTATTTTTTAATTATTATTATTATTTTTGCAGTACGCGGGCCTCTCACTGTTGTGGCCTCTCCCGTTGCGGAGCACAGGCTCTGGACGCGCTGGCTCAGCGGCCATGGCTCACGGGCCCAGCCAATCCGCGGCATGTGGGATCTTCCCAGACCGGGGCACAAACCCGCGTCCCCTGCATCGGCAGGAGGACTCTCAACCACTGCGCCACCAGGGAAGCCCAGCGCATTATTTTATATGGTTTCTTTGCTTCTCAAGTTGTCTGGGGTGAAGAATCAGGTTTTTTCTATTCTCGATTTCAATGAAATTTTAAAAGACCTACAAAATGCAAGGCAACGTTTTCTCTTATTAATTTAACAGGTGTAAAATATCTACATTCAATTTTCTAAACAGTTTCTCATTCCTTACTGTCAGTTTCTGTACTTCTCTCCCATGAACCACGTTTGAGCATCATTGTTCTGAAGAAAGACCTTTGCCTCTTTGTGTGTTTGCACATGTGCATAATGCTTAGAATCTTCTAGATGTGACTTTTTTTTATGATTAGGAGACTGAACTCAGCTCCTGACAAACTGAAGGAGAGAATTTATCCGGATTAGGAGACTTGCATGGCATACTTTTTATTGGACCTTTGCTTCAGGCTTCACTGTATCTCTATCATTAAGCCCCACTCTATTTAATATTCTTCTTTGTTGTTTTCAGTTAAATAATTAGTTTTACACAGTGGCCAGTCATTCTTTCTGCTTATTTCATGTGCACAACAAGTGTGGGCTGTTGGGTTTAACCCCAGAGGTGCGTGAGTCCACCACAGCACCCATCCCTTTGCAAGGGTCATTTTCCTTTTTTTCTGACTCTGTTTTGGAAAATACTTCCTTAGCTTTGGGATGAGGCTCTAATCTAATTCATCTTCTGTTTGCTCTGAAAAGCCAGCATGGCAGTACAGAGGCCAACTGTATTTTGGGGCAATAACCGTCTTGCCCCATCCACGATGCTATGATGTCTGCTGAAAGGGTGACTGCCGCCTTGCTGGTGGACTGGAACGTCTGGATTTCCCTGGTTTTATGTAACCATGCATTCTTTTCACTTTCCTTCTTAGTAATGACATTTATGGAACAAATATTTATTGAGTTCTTTTTAGTGCCAGACACATTGAGTAACAAGGGCTGTACCAGTGAGACTCTTGGCTACAAACAGTAGAAACTAATTCTGAGTAACTTTATAAAAAAGAGAATTGATTGGAGGGGCGGTAAGCAGCTCACAGAGCCGACAAGGGGTCTAGGTAGCGAGTGGGACAGAAGGAGACAGGGTGTGGGCAAAGTCATAGACAGGGAGAGTTATCTAGCGCCACCACTGACCCTGCTCTGCTGGGGTGCGGGCGCCCCCACTGTATCCTGGCCACCGTGTCCTCTGCATCAGCCCCTTGGGAATCACATTCCAAGCCAAAGCTCTTGTTTGGGCAGGTGCAGGTCCCACGCCCGGCTGAAGCTGCCAGGACCGGGGATTTGGAAAGAAGGTGGCGGGGGCTTTGACGAACACGGTGAGTGGTGACAGCGACCAACCATGGGTCTTGTTGAGGGTCTTCCCCGAGGACAGCACTCAGGGGAGTCAGGGGGCCTCATGTGTCCTGCGGAGGACAGGACGGAGCCCCCAACCTCCACGTCGCTGATGCTTTATTTTATTTTTTTCAAAAGAGTAACCAGATTGCAGACTTTATTCTATTCTACAGAAAGGTTAACAAGAATCAGGTGGAAAATGTTGGCTAGTTTAAAGATTAGTACCAAAAAAAGATGCACTGTTGTTTTAAAAAAATTCCTTCCCTTAAACACAATTACATCACCAGCAAAACGGTCCAGCGAGTTGTTTGAAAGAGATAGGGAACAGAAGAGTGTTAACTCAGCGTAACTTTGAGTCCAGACACTGACGCCTTAGGCTGGAGAGCTCCCGGCGCTGGTGGGCGGGTGGACTGCCCAGCGTGCTGGGAGATGTTGACCAGCATCCCGCCTCTGTTCACTGGATGCCACAGGCACACCTCCGTCCTCCTGCCTGCGGCCTCCCCACCCCACTCGAGAGTTTTGTTAAAGTGTTAGTTTCCCGTGCCCGCGTCAGAGCTCCTGGAGCAGAACCTCTGGGATGTGAGGTTAGACCCCGTTTTTTCAACAATCTTCCCAGATGATTTTATACACGTTAGAGTTTGAGCACTGCAGAGGTGGGAAGAGCTGGGAAAGGAAGCTTTGTAAGTGTGCGCGGAGAGGGTGATTAGATTTCCCTTCTGGAAAGATCGCTCTGGCAGGCGGAGGAATCTAGGCAGGCCTCTTAGAGAGGGGGAGGGCCGAGACAAAGGGCAGTGGTGCACCTGGAGCAGAGGGACTGAATCTGAACGCTCCTTGTGTGGGGATTTCACAGGATGTGCTGGTTGATTACAGGCAGGGGGAGGTGTGTCCGAGCACCCCCCAGTTTTCTGATTTGGTTGATAGTGTCATGTTGCCCAAGACAGGGAATGTTGGTGTGCGGGGGACCCTCAGGAGAAGAGAAGGAGCTCAGATGTGTACGCGTGGGGCTCCGGGGGCCGACGGGACCTCCCGATGGATGTGGAGTCGGGGTGTGGCCCCCTCAGCATCCTGGGGGGCACGGCAGAGGGCCAAGAGTGCCGAACAGAGCCCCAACTAACCAACTGCACGTGGGCAAGTGGGAGGACCCATGAGACAGACGGAGGTGAGAGGCCACGGAGACAGGAGGGGAACCAAAGGACCAGAGCTGAGGGAAGAAACAGGAGAGGGCCAAGGGGTCGGGTGCCACAACGAGCTGGTGGGAGAAGGGCCAGTGGGTCTCACACTCCGCAGATAATTAGTGGCCTTTGCGAGAGTGGTTTCGGTAGAGCTGCGAGGGTAGAAATCAGATCACAGTGGCAATAAATAAGAGGTGAGCTGGTGAAGGAGGTGAATGTCATCTTTAGAGCGAATAAAATGGTTGACGGGAGTAAGAGGGTCCTGAGAGGCAAAGGAGGGTTTTTGTTTTATAGCTTTTTGCTGTGTCATTGACATACAGTCCACTGCACTTACGTAAACCTATATAGTTCGGTCAGTTTTGACATATGTGTGCACCTGCGAAACCATCACCGTGTTCAAAACAGTAGATGTGTCATCACCCCCTAAATCTCCTTGTGTCCCTTTGGAAGTACTCCCCCTTATCCTCCACTGATTGGCTTTTTGTCACATAGATTAGTGTGCATTTTCTAGAATTCTATCCAAGAAGTATCTTCCCATATGCACTTTTTATTTTTTATTTTTTTGCGGTACGCGGGCCTCTCACTGCTGTGGCCTCTCCCGTTGCGGAGCACAGGCTCCAGACGCGCAGGCTCAGTGGCCACGGCTCCCGGGCCCAGCCGCTCCGCGGCACGTGGGATCCTCCCAGACCGGGGCACGACCCCGTGTCCCCTGCACCGGCAGGCGGACTCTCAACCACTGCGCCGCCAGGGAAGCCCGCACTCTTTACTTTTTTTTTGTCTGTTTTTTTTTTTTTTTGCGGTACGCGGGCCTCTCACTGCTGTGGCCTCTCCCGTTGCGGAGCACAGGCTCCAGACGCGCAGGCTCAGTGGCCACGGCTCCCGGGCCCAGCCGCTCCGCGGCACGTGGGATCCTCCCAGACCGGGGCACGACCCCGTGTCCCCTGCACCGGCAGGCGGACTCTCAACCACTGCGCCGCCAGGGAAGCCCGCACTCTTTACTTTTTTTTTGTCTGTTTTTTTTTTTTTTTTGCTCTTGGAGAATCGGTCTTGTTTCAGGGTGCCAGGTGTATCAATGACTTACCCCTTTTCACTGCTGGGTAGCTTTCCATTCTGTCGTGTGGCCTACGAGCTCTGCTGTCTAAGTGCCTCTTGATGGACACTGGGTCATTTCCAGTTGTTGGCTGTGACATGTAAGGTTGCTATAAACATGCATATACACATAGGCACATACACTTTCTCCTGGGTAAATACCTAGAAGTAGAAAAGGGCTTCAAACGGTAAATGTACGTTTAACTTTTTAAGAAACTGAAGCTGGTTTCCAAAGTGGCTGCACGTTTCACATCCTCACCAGCCAGAGGCAGAATTCCACACCCTGGCCCACAGTTGGTGTGGCCGCCTGTTGAAGTCTAGCTGTTCTCTTAAGCCTGTGGTGGCATCTCACCTTGGTTCTGATTTGAACACCGTCTTCATTTGCCAGCCCTTGGTCTTCTCCAGAGGGACGTCTATTCATATCTTTTGCCCATTTAAAAAATTGGTTGTTTTCTGATGATTAGCCTCATTCTAATCTTAAAGAGTCTCTGAACTCACTGAAAAGGCATCAAATATTTGATGAGGAGAAATTAGATTTAGAACATACTACGCTTACACAGATACAGTTGTTGGATGTGGTTTTCTTAAACAATTTCCTTTGTCTCTGGTATTTTTGTCCTTATGAAGGTGTCTTCTTTCCTCAGTGACTGAGAGATGAAAACGCAGATACTAGTTGGTGAAGATGAAGCAGGCTCTGAATAGAAATACTGAATCTGCTTCTCGATGAGACCACTTTACAGTGGTCCCCAGGGGCTGCTTTTGTGGCCCTTCTGTCTCTGGACCGTGAGGAATGGCACTCAGTGCCCTCTCCTTTCATCTTGTTTCCTCACCCACAAGGTTGGGGAGCCCCGGCCCGAGGCTGCTGTCCAATCCTGCCCTGCAGTTTCAGGCTGTCACCAGGGAAACAGGGACTGTCTTCTGTTCTTTCCACTCCACCCCCTCCGAGCCCTGTAAACGCATTTCTCATGTAACAGGAAAAAACAGGAGAGTAGAGCTTTGCCTGCTGATGAGAACAAATCGCTGGGCCCCGGGGCGGGTCTCCTGTGCTGGCTTCGGCCCGGGGGCTTCCCATCGGGCTCCCTCCTCCCCCGGGTCTGCGGGTGTCAGGGGCCGGGGATGCATGGAGCCCCCGGAAAGCGGGTTCTCACAGGCCCAAGGGGGAGAAAGACAGGATCCTGCAAATGTGGAGACTGCGGGAGCAGTTTGCCATGGCAACCCAGGGAAAGGCCAAGTCTGCACACGCACAGCCTGATTTCTGTCTGCTCGGTGGGTAAGAGTGTCCTCTTGTGGTTAGAGGGTCGCAGGAGCCTCTCCCGGCCCCCTCACACCTTCATTGTGACCTGCAGAGGAAATGTGCTCTACACTGGGACTGTGTGTGTCTGAAACAACCAAAATGTAATGATACCACCCTCACCCTTACTATGTGAAATGCAGTCTCTTCTGCTCTGTTACATCTACGGTATATAGAATATATGTTACATTGTTTTCTCTTCTATTACATTGCAAAATGCTGGCCAGATCCCCTGAATGGATACGTGGCGCGAGGGGTTGCAGACTTGAGGTCTGGAAAACTGCCCGAATTGATGTGCCTGTGCCGGGCGCGGGGGGCTCAGGCTTCCCTTCTCTCCGTGTCCTGTTTGGCTGTCCTGTCCTCAGCTTCGAGGCCTAGCAGGAGGAAGGATCAGCTAAGGGAGGTGAAGAGCCCATGATTCTGAATTCACGCCTGTTGGTTCACAGACTTCCAGGGGGTCAGAGGCTTGCTTTCTTTCTTTCGTCTTTCAGGCAGGGGCAAACTGAGGCACAGACTCACGGTGTGCCCTCCTGTGGGCCCGGCTGAGGCGGCAGGGCCTGGGCAGCCAGGCGGGGGGCTTCCCCGACATCCACTGCTTCCCCTCTCAGGGAGGAAGGAGCGTCCAATTGCAAACGAGAAATTTGCTTTCTAACCCTGAGGTTTTAGTAAAGTTAAGGCTGAAATACGTCAGCCTTTACTGGAGTGCTCTAACTGGTCCGCAAAGGCACCAGGACGTCATTGCTTTCTTTCTTTTGCTTTTCTTGAAAAACATTTTGTTTTCAGGGATAAGAGTTAATATTTTTAGGATTTCCAAGTCTCCCAAAGCAGTTCACCTCAAAGTTTAGAAAGTTTTCTGGGGAGATTTCCTCCGGTTTAGAAAGTTTAGGTACATTGTCAAAACATTTTTGTCTAGGAATGCATTTCAATTTCTCTTTATTTGTGTTTCCAAAATTGAGTTCATTCAATTTAAATTCTTCTGCTTTCTTTTTAGAATTTAGTGCTACAAGCTTCTAGGTTGTAGGTAATCTACATGGTAAACCAGGAGGGGCCCAGAGCCATTAGTATAATTACTTACTGAAAAATTACAACTCTGCAAAGAAGCACAAAATTATGAGAATTCTCACAGGAGGGTAATATTTATTTCAAATTGCAAAAGCTTGTTCTGTGCTATCCTCTATTTTTTTTCTTTCCCTTCCTCCCTCCCTCTCTCTCTCTTTCCTTTTCTTTCTTTTTCTTCCTTCCTTCCTTCCTTCCTTCCTTCCTTCCTTTCTTTCTTTCTTTCTTTCTTACTTTCTTTCTTTCTTTTTTTCTTTCTGTCTTTCTTTCTTTCTTTCTTTTCCCACTTAATCTCTTTCCTTCCCATCCATCCTTGAGGCTGAGTATGACTGTCTGTTTTGAAATGGCAGCAATATTTCGCTTTAGTCATTGGTATTATAGTCCAGTTAAACATCCAAGCCATTCACCTTTCTGTCTGTTTCTTTTTCACCCTCATCACCTTCACAGCGATGAGGTCTGAGCTGTTCAGAGACCCAGCACAGGCAGGAATTCTGATGAAATACGGGGAAACGGAGAGCACCATTTACAAAGATTCCCTCTAAAGTGAAAATATAAAAGATCCTGGAGTTTAGCAAGGGAATGCTGAGTTTGGATGTGACAAACACAGTCGATAATAATGCCATCTTTCTTTGGGGAAACAAGGCTTCCCTAGGGGTGTGTGGGAACAGCTGCAGTCGGCAATGACCTCACTTCTCGTGGGAGGGGACAGGGGAGGCGACTGGCTCCTGGCCCGTCCACCAGCTTTGCTCCCTGGCCACCGGGCTGTGCTGACCACCATCAGGAAAGATGACATAGTACCTGCCGGAGACAGAGCTAAGGAGCAATCCCACGATGAGTCAGCGGCTTTTTTTTTTTTTTATAATAACAAATGTCTTTTGTCAGTTTTACTTTTTAGTTTCTAATTTTGTTTTTAATATCTTTATTGGAGTATAATGGTGTGTTAGTTTCTGCTTTATAACAAAGTGAATCAGCTATACATATACATGTGTCCCCATATGTGTCCCTCTTGTGTCTTCCTCCCTCCCACCCTCCCTATCCCACCCCTCTAGGTGGTCACAAAGCACCGAGCTGATCTCCCTGTGCTATGCGGCTGCTTCCCACTAGCTCTCTACCTTACGTTTGGTAGTGTATATATGTCCATGTCTCTCTCTAGCTTTGTCACAGCTTACCCTTCCCCCTCCCCATATCCTCAATTCCATTCTCTAGTAGGTCTGTGTCTTTATTCCCGTCTTACCCCTAGGTTCTTCATGAGTCATCAGCTTTTTTTTTTTTTTTTTTTTTGCGGTACGCGGGCCTCTCACTGTTGTGGCCTCTCTCGTTGCGGAGCACAGGCTCCGGACGCGCAGGCTCAGCGGCCATGGCTCACGGGCCCAGCCGCTCCACGGCACGTGGGATCTTCCTGGACCGGGGCACGAACCCGTGTCCCCCGCATCGGCAGGCAGACTCTCAACCACTGCACCACCAGGGAAGCCCCAAGTCATCAGCTTTTAATGTAGAATCCACCGACCTGTCGTGAAAGGCCAGCTCATAACAATCCCTTAGGAGCAGAGGCCAAGGTACCTAAGTGCTAATTGCTTAAAGGAAGTGATGCATCCCCACGAGTCGCTCTGATCCCCTCTCCACACAGGACTCAAAGTCCCCCCAACTCTCTTGCACACAGACAGCTGCCACTTCCCTCCCCAAGTTTCAAGAACAGCTTGTGGGGCAGAAATGGGATCTGCAGTTTGTGGTGGTGTCCTTGTCCTTCATGACGCAAAGTGCCCTTGGCCGCACGGTTCCCTCTGCTGGGAGCACCGTGTCCCCACACAGTGTCCCAGTGCAGGAAACTGGCTTTGCAAATGTTTTGGAAAGCGGGATATTGGCATTTATAGTTGCATAAACTCTCTTTCAAAGCAACAGTTCAATTTGTCAAACTCTCACCAGACAGGGAACTGGGTCTTAGAGCTCTGGACTTGTGCTACCACGGAAACCTCCATGAAATTTTGAGTCAGTGGCATCCCATTCACTCAGAATCAGTATCTGATGCCGAAAAGAAGAAAAGGATCGATGTGAGAGCTGAAATCCTCTTAGGTTACAGCGTTTAAGAGTCACAAACATATTCATGCATGTTATGTAATCACTATTGCTAAAGATAACCATATTACTTCAGGAATTTAGCTCTAACACCTTAAAATTTACAAATTATGTACTCAGATAAATTTTTTTCAAGAAAGTTAATTACAGAAAAAGGAATATTTAATACTCTGTCACACAGAAAATAACATAATAATTATAATGCTTTTAATAGCCATGCCTTCAATTAAGAATATTTTCTTCTACGAAATACCGTTGGTATGAAAATCTAAATGTTCTAGTTACTAGGGGACAAAATAGAAATACTGAAAAGTTGAAAACTGGTTTCCTGGCAGTGAAATGAAGTTGCCAAAATCCAAGGAATCTGGACTCCAGGGGCATGTGGACAGTCGCCAGTGGGAGGGGCATCCCATCTGCTGTCTGTTCTCGTCTCAGGGATGGCGCCTGTCCTGTACATCCTGCGCTATGGCTACATTCATGGGTTGGGGTGAGAACCTTGCCTGCAGGGAAGGGACTGACAGGCACCTGGTGGAAACAAACCACCAGAACCACAGACAGAGGATACGTTCTCTCCCTGGGGTCAGGTGGCAGGTTGGGAAATGGGGGTGGGGGCGGAGGGCGGGGAGGGTGATAAAGGGTTAAAGATGGAGGCATAAGGCTGCATCCTGAAGCCAGCTGGGAACGGCTCCCTTTCTTGGGCTTCTACAGGGAACAGAGCTGCCATCACAGAATGTAAACAAAACCAGGGAAGGGTCTGACCACACCCTGGCCAGGGCACACGTGCATGCGCATGCACACACACACACACACATCCTCAAAGAGGGAAACTCGGCAGCACAACTGCAGTTGTGTGATCCAGAAGGAGATTCTCCTCTGGCACGAGGCAGGGTGTCAGGTTGCTCACAACGACACGCTTTGGGGGCGGGTGTGACACTGCACAGCTGCACGCATGTGGTGCACACAGAGCCAGGGGGCCCAGAGCCTTGAGCACGTCAGGGAGGCCAGTCCGCCGGGGTGGAGAGGACAACGAAGGCTTCCCTGAGGAAGAGGGGGTCGAGCAGGAGAAGCCCGGTGATCTGCCCTCCCGGGCACAGAGAAGGGCGGTTGAAAACACAGAGATAAGAGAGGGCTGCGCACGGGGGTGGGGGGGTGGGACGGGAGCTGCTAAATGATTAGGGACCACATTAGGTCACACTAAAGCATTTGGGAGCAGCAGGCCACGGGATATTTTTTAAATGGGGCGCTGATGTGATGGGGCCATCGTCCTGGAGACACTGCTCTGAGGCCAGGAGTGGGCACTGGTTTGGAGACCAAGGGCCAGAAGTCCAGGTGGCGAGATTTGCCCAGGTGAGCAAGGCCTGAACTGAGGTGGTGTCGAGCGGATACAGAGGGGTTAACGGGTCTCAGAGGGTCCAGACGCAGAAGTGACAGAGCTGAACTGGTTGAGGGACAAGGAGGGAGGGGCCTAGCACAGTCACCAGGCTCCCGGCTCCGATGCCGCATCACCAGGGGCTGTGCGCCCGGCAGGAGCACGCCGGGGACAGTGTGTGCCTGTGAGTCAGTTTGGGCCATGTTGCCTTCCAGATGTGTCTGAGACGTCCAACTTTTTCCACCCAGTGACTGTTACATATTGAAGAGAGAGAAGGTGAGACAGTGCCTGGAGGGCGGGGTGTCTGGAGAATTCCAGTGACAGCGACAG
>NW_006769874.1:606791-607833 GCF_000442215.2 Lipotes vexillifer | reverse complement strand
GGGTTCCTGGTGGGGGGCAGGGGCCGGTGTGAGGATAGAGTGAGACGGAAGTCACTGGGTGAGAGTTGGGTGTTTGTGTAACAGCATCAGATGTGAGATAGGGACCAAGAAGCATCCACAGATTTAACTACGTGCAGATCACCAGTGTCCTTGCAAGAGTCATGTCCGTGCACTGGGGGAAGGAAGACGAGACTAGGGAGGGCGGACAGATGGACAAGAGACGTGCGGCTGGAAGCAGCTGCCGGGGCCGCACTCTCAGCTTCCCCTCTGCAGGGAAGGGAGCAGCTGCCGGGGTCACGGTGCGGTGTATGCCGGCTTTCTTTTCTTTCTTTTTTTTTTTTTTTTTTTAACATGGAAGAGGTTTGAGCATGTTTAAATCATGATGAAGAGAAATGCAGACAGAGAGAGGCTTACGGCGGGAGAAGACAGAGCGAGGCCCCGGGGAGGTGGGAAGATTGGGGGACGCCCGTGAGGAGGGGGGATAACGGGAGGGAAGAGAAGGCTGGAGGAGGGAAGGTGGGCGCGGCGATGGGACTGGGAGTGGAGGGCTCTGCTGGGGGGCCTGGCTTCTCCCTGAGAGGTAGAAACTGAGGTCGCATCATCCAGCCGTGCAGGGAGGAGAGAGGCCGCAGGAAGTGGACTTGGGAGCTGGAGACCTCGCTGGGCGGTGGGATCACGAGCCGCCGAGGCACGGGACCTCTGCTGCGCTGCAGGCTGGCCGCGGGGAAGGTGGTCGGCGGGGGCCGCGTGCAGATGCAAGAGGACGGCGGCGGGCTGCGTCAGGGGTTCGGCCTGGCCACCCAAGGTGCGGACAGCGGCCCTGGCGCGGGCGAGCGTGGAGGGCAGAGGGCTGAAGGGCCGAGGACGGAGGCCCGGGGCGCAGCTTCTGATGGAGGCGCTCCAGGTGACAGCGGAGGAGGGGGAGGCGGGCAAGGTGCAGGGGGACAGGGCGGGCCTTGCCCAGGCAGATGCGGACGTAACCCGGATCCCCGTGTGGGACGGGCTGGCCGGGAGGCCAGCAGGTGACGAGCGCGCCTGCACC
>NW_006769874.1:594021-606781 GCF_000442215.2 Lipotes vexillifer | reverse complement strand
GACCCGCTGGCCTCTCTCTGCCTCGGTGACCAACGATGGTGCGAAGCGGGGCCCAGGGACACCGGCCGTCCACGTGCTTCAGGGGGATGTCACCCACGATGGACTCTCTTTTTTTCAACTCGTTAATTTATTTTGAGACAGTAATAAAGCCATTGCACGTCGACATAAATATTTTTACGAAAAAAACCCGCTATATTTTCCAAACCAAAGAAAAATGGCGTTGTTTTATGTTTCTGCAAATTTCTTTAAATGTCTGGCTTAATAGAAAACAGCCAGATTCTCATATCTGCTTCTTCGTTTGATCTGTTAGAAAATCATATGTCATAAAGCCCCTGGAAAACTCTAATGTACACTCACGACGGGATGAGAGTGAAAGAAAGAAAAATTTCTGACTATGGAGAAAATTGGTTTGCTCTCCTGGACTACTCAGAAGGGTCTTGGGGATTCTGGCGACACTGGACCACGTCCTGAGGGCTGCTGGTTCACAGTCCACTACTCTCTGTGCACTGGACTCTCTTAATGACTGAAATGCGGGGAGAGAAGACAGGTGCAGCCTCTAGAACTAAGGGGATCCTCAAAGGAGAGGCAAGTTGAAGATAAAAATGGATCTTGGGGGGCTTCCCTGGTGGCGCAGTGGTTGAGAGTCCGCCTGCCGATGCAGGGGACGCGGGTTCGTGCCCCGGTCCGGGAAGATCCCACATGCCGCGGAGCGGCTGGGCCCGTGAGCCATGGCCGCTGAGCCTGCGCGTCCGGAGCCTGTGCTCCGCAACGGGAGAGGCCACAACGGTGAGAGGCCCGCGTACCGCAAAAAAAAAAAAAAAAATTGCTTTAAAAGCACAGATTCAAGGTTGACATGAAAAGATTTCAATTATATTATGGGATTTCATTATCAACGTTTAAACACATTCCTTTAAGATGATCAGACCTCTCATTTTCTCCTCTGACGGGATTAGGATTTTATCATGAGAGCGACCAGGGTTTTCATCAGCTTGTTGGGTTTTCTTTCTTCCTCTGAGCAGTGTAACACACGTTCATCTCAAGGAGCACCATGGTGCCCCTTCCGTGTGCCAGGCTGTGTTCTGGTGGTAGAGATGCAACAGGTGAACAAAACGCAAATCCCAGGTCTGGTGGGCATTGATTCTGGCAGAGGGAGACGGCCAGGAAGCCAGAAAAGTAAAACATTTATGAAACTACATAAAATCTCGCACAAGTAAATTATATATATAAAAATAGTTTGCTAAGATGTAATAAGCAGTATGGAGGAAAACGAAGCAGGGATGCAGATAAGGACCAGGGGTGGGGAAGGCCCAGAAAGGCGCATGCTGAGAAGGGGGCTGGAGGGGCCCACGGAGCAGACGCCGCGGCAAGGGCAGTGGGCGGCCGGGCTCTGCGGCCTGAGCCTGAGCTGGGGAGGTGTAGGTGCGCAGGTCACAGGGGCAGAGGAACTTCCACGGCAGCAAGCCGCAGGGAGTAAAGGGGCGACAGAGCTGTGTTCTGGAAGGGCAGCGAGAAGGGTAGCCCGGGGACCGTCACGGTGGGAGTGGGCTCTCAGAGCCTCTCTGGAAGAGCCCATCCCAGAAGCTCGCAGTGTTTGTCAAGCACCAGCTGAGTTTGCAACCTTGTGTGGGGAGGATTGTCCAGGGAACCGACAAAGTCACTCTGAGCAGGAGATGATCTCTTCCCGTGGGAGGAGGACACATATGTACACGTCTGTGCGTGCACACACTCACACCCCACGTGCACACACACGTGCGCACATGCACACTTAAACAAGGTCAACGCTGCCAACCTGGATGAGCTACAAAACCATCACGTAAGATTCGATAATGGGCCTCACGACCGTTGATTATGTTTCTGTGAAAACACTGGAAAGGGAGGCACAGAGAAGGAAACTATGTTACGTTCCCCATTCTCGACCCAAAAGAACACCGTAACCACAACCAGCTGTCTCACTAACTAGAGTGGCCTAATAAAAGAGACAGACAGTAACAAGCCTTAGTGACGATATGGAGAAATCGGAGCCCTTGCACGTTACCGGTGGGAATGTAAAATGATGCAGCCGCTTTGGAAAGCAGTTGACAGCTCCTTAAAAAGTTAAACATCGAATCACCGTGTGACCCAGAAATTCCACTCCTAAGTATATATCCAAGATAATTGAAAATATATGTTCACGCAAAAACTCGTACATGCTTTTCATAACAGCATTATTCTTAATAGTCAAACAGTGAAAACAACCCAAATGTCCATCTAGTGATAAATGGATAATCAAAATGTGGTCTATCCATATGATGGAATACTAGTTAGCCATAAAAAGGAATTAAGTTCTTATATATCTGCTACAACACGGATGAACCTTGGAAAAGTTTCACCTTTTGCTAAGTGAAAAACTATATCTGATTCTATTTGTATGAAATGATTCTATTCGTATGAAGCGTCCAGCATAGGAAAGGTTATTGTATTAGTCTGCTGGGGATGCTCTAACAAAAGACCAGACTGGGGGGCTTAGACATTTATTTTCTCACAGGTCTGGAGGCTGGCACTCCAAGATCAAGGTGTCAGCAGGTTTGGTTTCTCTTGAGGCTTCTCTCCTTGGCTTGCAGACGGCCATCTCCCCGCTGTGTCCTCACATGGACTTTTCTCTGTGCACCTGCATCCTTGGGTCTCTCTGTGTCCGAATCTCTTCTTCTTATGAGGGCAGCAGTCAGATTGGATTAGCGCCCACTCTAAGGGCCTCATTTCAATGATCCTCTCTTTAAAGGCCCATCTCCAAATACAGTCACATTCTGAGGTCCTGAGGTTAGGACCCCAACATGTGAATTTGGCAGGAAGGAGGAGGGCACAGTTCAGCCCCTAACATCTTTAGAGACAGGAGAGGCTTAGTGGGTGCCAGGCGCGAGGTGGGAGGGGCAACAGGAGTGACTGCTAATGGGGAGGGGCTTCTTTTGGGGGCAATGAAAATGGTCTAAAACTGATCCTGGTGACTGTCGCACAGCCTTGTGAATTTAAAAGGGTGAGTTTTATGATATGTGAATTATATTTCTCAATTAAAAAAAACAATATTCTGCTAACCTCCAGAAGAGGTTAATATAGGCGCCAGTGGGAGAAAAACAGGAGAAATAAGGACAAAATCACGAAGAAAGTGTTTCCTGTAGCTCTCCTGGACCTCCTGACTGTTTCCCGGTGCCTTTGCTAAGCCACCTGCTAAGGACTCCATGCTGTTGCCAGGCTCCGAATTCCAGGAAGGAAAAAAGCCAAGAAATAGAACAAAGGCTCCGTGGTGGCTGAGCTCCCCGGGCCCAGCCCTGGTGACGGCTTCTGCGGGCAGAGCGGGTCTGGACTGCGGGCTGCTGTGCTTGGGAAGACATTCCCTCTGCAGCGGCCCATACGCCTGGGTCTCCGCTCCTCTCCCTGTCCACAGCCTTCTTCTGTAAAAATCGTCATTCCTGTTCTGAACCCATTCTGTGCCCCAAAGGAGCCCGGAAGTGGGTGGTTTGCGGAGCGCTCTTCTGCTTGATAGATCCCCGGGCCTTGGGGCAGGCGCTGGCGCCGCCTCTGTCATCTGCCCGCTCATCCTTCTGGCTGTGAGTTTGCACAGACTGAACATCCCAACGTTCTCCCAACATTGCAGGGACCACACTTGTTAAGTGTGGGGAAAAACACAACGTGAGCCATGTCTTAGAATAGAAATTATCCTGATCCAAAATTTGATACATTTTATAAAAATGTGTGACTTAATACGTCACGAATCTTTTTTTTTTTTTTTTTTTTTTTTTTTGGCCAGGAGGCTTGCAGGATCTTAGTTCTCCAACCAGGGATTGAACCTGGGATTTCGGCAGTGAAAGCATGGAGTCCTAACCACTGGATCACCAGGGAATCCCCAAACCATTGATACTCCTGATTAGAGTTAAGGGATAACGCGCAGGCTCAGCGGCCATGGCTCACGGGCCCAGCCGCTCTGCGGCACGTGGGATCGTCCCGGACCAGGGCACGAACCCGTGTCCCCTGCATCGGCAAGCGGACTCCCAACCACTGCGCCACCAGGGAAGCCCACAAATCTTGAAAGATCTAAGACAGTGAAGGGAAAGAACGTCAGCAAGAGACATTTTCATGCTGCTGAAGACGAAGAAAATACAACAGGTCCTGCCCGAGCAGGTAGTAGCCATTTGTGTCACAAGTTGAACTTGTGGTCTTTAATATTTGTCTATTTAATGTCCTCAGTCCATATGTGACAACACGGCCATGATTAGTGGCGGAAAATATCCCTGTGATTTTATACTAAAAGCCGATCGTTCTGGCAAAATTAAAACTTTCTTTGAGAGTATAAATTTGCACCTTCTAACAAACCTTTCAGAAAAAGGTCACTTTACATGAATGCATGTGAAAAATTTACAGAGCTCTTGGTCATCCACAATCACAAAAGAGAACATGAGTTGAAGTCAACCAATAATGTGGAAAATCCAAAGACGTCGCGTATTTTAAATTCTTTCCCTGCTGTGTCAAGATTTGCGCTAAGTAGCAAAGGGAGCGGCGGCTCCTTGGTCCATGGCGCCCTCTGGAGGAGGAAAGGGGAAGGGACGCGAGGCGGGCGGGCCATCGAGGTGCTGCAGGTGCGAGCAGGTGCGCTCCTGGGAAAGCCAGCTGTGTCCGCAGGCGGGATCTCAGGCTGTACAACCGCTCGGGGGTCCTCTCAATTTCTAGCTGAGAAACTCGCATCCAGAGAAGAGAGGCTGTGTCCACCCTGGCTCTCTGAGCACAGGACCCTGAAGGGGGAAGACCCTAGTCCCTCCCCGCCGTAATCACCGGCGCTCTAGCAGGACTTTAGGGCAAGGCAGGCAGGTCCCAGGATTGGATGGAGAGAGCCTGAGGTCATCCCGGAGCTTTCTGTGTTTTTATGAGGGAGCGCCAGGGTTTGCAGCCCACGTGTGTGGGTAGTTTGGGAACACTGGAAGATATTCCAGAACATTGCACAGAGTGAGCCAGCAAAGGCCAGAGCGGGGCCCGGGTGAGGTTGGGGGGTGTGACTGGACGGCAGAGGTTGGAAGCTTGTTGAAGCAGGTGGTAACTGTGTTCGTGTTAACAATTTGAATTCGTGGTCTTTAATATTTCTCTACTTGATTTCTCAGCTCACATTCTGCCTTGTGTGGCTTGGGCAGCGTTGCTTAACCCCCTGTGCTGAGGTTTGCATGACTGGAAGTTAGGCTAATACCCACACCTATTATACATCTTGGGTTGCCCTGAGGGTTTAACGGGTTAATTTGTATAAAACACTTGGAACTGTGCCTGCACTCGGCACACGGCTACCACCAGGAAGCTAAGGTCCATGAAGGTGGTGATGATGAGAGTGTCTGAGCCAGTCTAGTGAGGGTTCTGGGGGCACAAAGGTGATCTTGTAACCCACCGCGGAATTCAGTAAGGACCTCCACCTCCGTCCTCACTCGGGGCCGCAGAAACGAAACCCGGGTAAAGCTGCTAGCTCCTTTGGCGTGTCTTTACCTCCAGTTGGCTAGGTTAAGCAACATAAATAACTTTTCCCCTTATTTTGTTGGTAGATTAAAAGATACGAATGGGAGACCCACAAATTTCGAAAAAAGTTAAAAACGCAAAGTATCAATACTGAAAAAAGCATAGGCCCTTCCACCCTAAAGCACCACCTCCTGTGCCTGAAATTAATGAACTTACAAATGCACACGAACAGGGGCATATACACACAAACACATATGTGAGCATACAAGAGCATACACACAGACCCACACAGAGACACACACACATGAGCATACACACACAGACATACATACATGAGCATGCACATACAGACACACATGCACAGACACACTTGAAGAATAAGAAGACAGTGAAAACAAATGACCAGACCCAGAAAAGACTCAAAGGTGTAGGGCAGGGGAATCATTATGAGGCTTCAGAGTAATTAGTATCATACAAAACAAATTTACTTTTTAATACAGGGGAAAAAAGCTAAAGGCCTCATCCTGTTTGAGACATTATTTCATCTAACAGAGGTGAGATCAGCAAAGATTGCTTTCAGATTAAAAACACTATTTCATTTTTAAAAGCAATACAAACAAAATAACAGCTGCATTTACCCTTCAACCTGGCAAGCCCACTTCTGGTAATCTATCACGAAGGTATACCTGCACAAGGACAAAGTTATTAATTGCAGAGTTATTTGTGATAGTACAAGGCTGGAAACAACCGAAATATCCATGAATGAAGGGCTGGATTTGAAGCTACACAAGAAAGAGGAAGGTCTCTGTGTACTGAAACATTAAGACCTCCAAGGTCTTGTATCAGGTGAAAAAAAGCAAGAGTCAGAACAGAATAAACAGAATCTACATCTTGTGCACTGTGGGTGGGAAATAAGGATGTAGGTATATATACATATACCCAAAGAGAAACAGATGAACCAGAAGCTCGTGGTTCCATGGTTACCTATGGGGACAATTCAGGGAGAACAACGATGGACTGAAAGTGAGACTTCAATCATTAATTCTCGAATCCTCCTTGATTTTCGAATCCTGTCAATGTGTCATGTAATTAACGGAAAAAAGCAAACCCTAAAATTGAAAGCCATAACTAGTGAGGCTAATTGTAAATATATCAAATTGGTAACGTAACCACATAGAGAAAGTAATCATTTCATGGGTCCGTAAAGCATAATATTTTTATGATTTATATTTTTGTGCATGCTTAGAGGAATACAAAGTACAAAGGGGGTTACAAAGAAATCTTAAATATCATATAGTCATTTTATTCTTAGTCATAATATTAAAATTATTATTTTGAAACTATCTTATAAGTGTTATTTAAGAGAACTAACATGTTAACATAGTGGATTAAATAGATTGATTTTAGAATACCAAGCAGTCTTATATACCTGAAATAAAACTTAGTTGGTTGTGGTGCATTTTAAAAAATGTATTGCTAAATTTTATTTGCAAATATTTTGTTACAGGTTTTTGTGTCTACAGTTGACCCTTGGACAACATGGCTTTGAACTGTGTAGGTCCTTCAATGGGTGAATAGTTAAACAACCATACTGGAATATTATTCAGCAATAAAGTGGAATGAACTATGGAGACACTCAGTAATTTGGGTGAATCTCCAGAGAGTTATGCCGAGTGTGAAAAAGAAGCCCCCAAATGTTACATACTCTATGATTCCATTTCTATAACTTTCTTCAAATGACAAAATTATAGAAATGGAGAACAGATTTGTGGTGGCCAGGGGTTATGGAGGGAGTGGTGGCAGGGAGGGACATAGATGTGGCTACAAAAGGGAAACACGAGTGATCATTGTGGGAATGGAAACCTTCTGTATCTTGAGTATATCGATGTCTGTATCCTGGTTGTGACAGTGAACCATAGCTTTGAAAGACGACGCTATCATTGGGTGAAATTGTGACGCTATTATTGAAAGACGCTGTCATTGGGTGAAATTGTGACGCTATCACAGATCTTGCATCATGTGACTCTACAAATAGCTCAAAATGGAAAGTTTAATTAGAAAACAAATTATATATGTACAAATGTATAAAATATATATAAATTATGTAAGATATATATTTACACATGAAATGCTTTAAAACACTCCTGAAATACACACAGTTAGATCTGAACAAATTGGAAGACATACAATATTCTTGTATAGGAAGACTCATCAATGTAAAGTTGTCAGTTCTCCCAATTTTCAAAATATTATGTAAATTCCAAATAAGAACCAACAATTTTTTCCCCTGAAGGTAGATAAATTGATTATAAAGTCTACATGAAAAATAAACAAGTAAGAATAAAGAGGAAAACCTTGAAAAAGAAGAATTTAGTTTGGGGGACAGGGCTAACCCTTCCAGACATTAAATACACTATAAAGTCTCTATAAATAGAGCAAGGTAGTATTAGCACATCACTGGAACAGAACAGAAAATCAAGATGTTGACCTCTGTGCATATGGAAATTTAGGGTGATAAATGCATCATCTTAGATCTTAGTGGGAGGAAAGATGGGCTTTTTCTAAATGATGTTCAGACACATGGATAGCCTTTGGAAAAATGTAAATTACATCCATATTATCCCTTACTGTACTCAGGATAAATTCCAATGCTTCAGAGATTTGAATGTCAAAAGTGAATCCACTAGTACCTGAAGAAGTGATTGGTGGTATGTCATGTTATCCTAGACCTACATGTGTGCAGTGCTAAATTTTGAGGCCGATCCTACCACGGAACCTGTGTGGCGTTCACGTCGCTAAGAGCTGTGGATTTGACAGTCGGTTATGTGTCAACTGCACGGACTGAGCACATTTCCGTTCTCTGGGGTCCAGGCGATGAGCGTTCTCACTGTGGTTCATGGCACTGGGTATCCAACATCCTAACTCTTCAAAGAGGAAGAGACTTCACTGAGGCGGACTTCCTCAAAAGTGAAAGGATTAAAAAGGACAAAAGCAACAAGAAGTTAAAGTGCAGTTACACCTTTGATTTAAATAACATTGCTACTCCCCAACTCTGAAAGAGATAAAAAAGGTCTTGATCTGAGACAGAGTACCGCTTTTCTGGGTTGGAGTGTTCCCGAGCGTGGTGGATGACAGCCCACCGACCACCAGGAAAAAGTGTGTCTCAATTTTGGAGAGTGAACGTTTCTTCAAGTCCTCCCTCCTATGTTTCCCTGAGTGAGGGTAGAGAGCCATCAGGGAGGTCTTAGCACCCTCCTGCTTTCTTTCTATCTTCTTCCTGAGCCCAAACGTGTCGTTTTCTAAGGTTAAGTCAAAGGGATAAATGTGATTCTCAAAGACGACTGTAAATTACCCATGGCAATAGATTGTGTCCTATATTATATTCTTTCTTTTTTTCGACTATTTGATTATAAAATAATAAGACTGATGTTCATGCAGGCTTAAGGGTATTAACCTTATTTCTTTATACTTAAAGCTTGTTTATATAGAACTTTTCTTACCAGAAGAATCATCTATGATGTAAAATAAGAGGGTAGAGACAAATTTTATTTTATTTTTTAAAAAAATCATATAATTAATCAACCTTATTGAGGTGTAATTTACACACAACAAAAATTCACCCATCTTAAGTGTACCAATGGATGACTTTTGACAACTGTTTATCTCTGTGGACCTTCACCCTAATCAGGATATGGAATACCCTATCCCTAGTAAGTCCCCTGTGCTGTGGGCATTGTTTTAATGATTAATTCCTAATTCTGTAACAGGATATTTCTTTTAGCACGACCTTGAGTGCCACAAGGACAAGCACAGACTAAGAAATGCTCTGTGTGTGAAGATGTTCCATGAGAAGATGGAGAAGCAATGGGTGCAGATGAAAACACCTGACCTTGAATTTCAACAGGAACTTGAGAATCAAAAGAGAAAGGTATTCTGTTTTCTATCGTGCTTTGAGGCTGGATTTGTTTGCTGCCTTTAACGTGCATTGGGAAGCGACTTTCAGGCTTTCCATCCGTAGCACGTGCCTGGTTACATTAACATGCAAGCCCTTCCAGTTGGGTTTTATTTAGACCCATTTCCCAGATGAGAACTTGGCTGGGAGAGGTTAGAGAATCGACCAGGGGCGCAGCTGGCCGGTGGCAGAGCCAGGGTTTGCTCCAGGCCTATTACTATTCCTCACTGCCTTTGGCAGAATGAGGTCTCAACGGCTGCCGTCCACCCCGCCTACTCCCGCGTGGTCCAGGCCCGGCATCCCTGTGCCCATTCAGAGTCGAGTCCATCTCTGAATCCCTTCTCTGTCTGAGTTTCCTTCTCAAGGCTCCCCAGACAGGCTGCCCGAACATCTCAAACATGTTCATGCTCTAATATTTATTCCTCCCTGACTCCAGGTTCTTCTCAGCAGACTGTGCACCCGACGGCGGGAGGCCTGGGCCTACCCGCCATCCCTCTGGTTCAGGGAGCTTTCGTCTACTTCCGGCAGCACCGCGCACACAGAACCGCTTGTGAAGTTTGCCAGCCTAGGGCCTCTTGCTTATCACCAGCCCCCAAGCCCCCAAGTTCCGAGCACGTGGGGGCCTTCTCTAGAGGACGTGACGAATACACTTTGAGCCTTCGTGGAGTTTACTTGGTGCAGATGAGGGACAAACCATGTAAAAATTTAAAGCAAAGATAAAAAATAAATTAGTATGATGGGAGAGGATACATGCTGTGAAAAAATACAGGGCATGTTAAAGGATATTTGGGGTGCTGGGAGGGGCTGGCCAGGAGCAGCTCCTTCCCGTGTCCCCTGTGGGTATCTGGGTCCGACCACCCCAGGAGAGGAGCGGCGGGTGCGAAGGCCCTGGGGTATGTGTGGTGTGCAGGGAGCAGTGAGGACACCAAAGCGTTTGGAGAGTAGAGACGCCATGGTCAGGGGATGGGGTACGGATCACGTGCCTCCAGGGCCCAGAAGGGACTCCGGCTTTGTTCCGGGTCAGACGAGGCGCCACTGCAGGGTTTCCGCAGAGAGTGGTGCAGACCATTAACGAGCTCACAGTTTATTCCCAAGTTTTAGAATCCAGTCTGATGCTTCCAAGTGTTTTTGCCTCTTGCTGTTTGGGTGTCCTCAGGTGTATTTATCTGTGCTGTGTTTCCTTTGAATGCAGCACACTGAGGGCTGGAGTGTGTCTGGAATACGCCCGTCTCCTAAGATGTGATGGCACTTTTGTTTTTTTGCTGCGCCTCGAGGCTTCTGGGATCTTAGTTCCCCAACCAGGGATCAACCCTGGGTCCTCGGCAGTGAAAGTACCAAGTCCTAACCACTGGACCGCCAGGGGAAGTCCCTGGCCGTGCACCTTTGTGAGGTTGTGGGGAGACATCACGTCTCAAGAGAATCCAGTGCGCGCCCCAGGCCACAAAATCCACATTTATTAACTGTGCTGGGCAGGTGGCTCTTGGGATCCGGACCCCACCCAGGGCAGTTGACAGGCCTTGGTAAACGGTGGAGGGAGAAGGGCCCACAAAGAAACAAGTGTGTCATGAATGAGTTCTCTGTCATGGGTTGTATTGGGTCCCCTCAAAGAAAGGTGCTGAAGGCTTACACCCAGTAACCCAGATATAGGGTCAGGGAAGGTGTGATTAGTTAGGATGAGGTCGTCCGGGAGGGGGACCCTAATCCAATGTGATTAGGATCCAACGCATCCTAATAAAAGGGGAAATCTGGACACAGGCAGGGGAAGGCCTGTGAGGACAGAGGCAGAGAGGGGAGGTGCCTCCAGGGCCTGGGGTCCCTGCCGAAGACTGTCTGCACCACCGAAAGCTGGAGGGGCCGGAAGCATCCTCCTCTAGGGCCTTGGTTTCAGACTTCTGGCCTCCAGGACCACGAGATAAGCCGTTTCTGTTGTTCTAAGCCCCCGTCTCTGCTGCTTTGTCAGGCCTCGCTCAGAAACCACTGCTCTCTTGAGTGGAGTGTGGATGGCCTCCTCGGGCATGTGTGTGTTTGCTGGGAAATCACACAAAACCTCGGACCCGCCCGGCAACCCCTTCTCTCTCTCTGTATCCAAACCTCATGGCTCTTCCCCGTATGTGGAAACTGTCCCTGGGGTCACCTACCCACGGCCCCGGTCCAGGCCACGTCCCCCAGACGATGGTGGCACCTCATTACCGGCCCTGTTTCACCTTGTGCCACTGCGGTCCCACCTCTGTCGGGTAGTCACACTCAGTCTGGTCCGGGCCGCTCGTCTTTCTGGTGTCCTTGCTACCTTCTGGGTCCACAGGTGGATCCCAGGGTCGGAACTTTGCCCAGACAGCTGGCTTCCTTCCCCCTCACCGTCTCACCTTTGCTCCCCGTGCTATGCCTGCTCAGCTGTCCTCCCCGCGCCCCCGTTGCTCTGCTTCTCCCTCTGCCTCGAAGCACCGGCCACCTTCCCAGGCTGCGGAACTGACTTAGTATGTTTCTCACTTAGTATGTTTCTCACTGGTTGCCCCACCTAAACTCCACTGGGGAGGAAAGGGTTTATCTGTTTGATCTGTCTTGTTCCTCAGTGTTTCCCAAAAGCCCAGAACAGTGCCTGCCACAGAGGAGGCATTTAAGAGATGTTTGTGAAGGAATGAACAGCTGCATGAATAAAATGCAATTAGTGTTTCTCCTGTGTCTATAGCTTATAGCACAGTGTAACCTGTAGTTAAATGGCTTTTATATCCCTACCAGGGAGCAATGCTGTACAAAGACAACTGCAAAAAAAAAAAAAAAAAAAGACACAACTGCACGACCTGAAAGCGTGGGTTTCCCTCACCTCCTCAACCACGACCTGACCCACAGGCCTCACCCTGTGGAGCTGGTTAGGCTTCCTACTGGCACCGATGAGCATAACTCCCTCATCCCGTGTGTAGTGCAAACTCCAGTTTTCTTCCCCCCTTTTAGGAACAATGCGAGCTTGGGGGTGGGGGGGCGGTCTGAGAATCTAATGGATGCTGAGAGCCGTGCGTGGGTCTCCAAGTTTGGTCCTTGGACCAGCGGCATGGGCGTCAGTGGGAAACATCCCGCCCTGACCTGCAGAATCAGAGCCTGGGGACGAGGTGGGGACGGCAAAGGGTGGGCGGAAGCTCCAGGCGATTCTGGAGAGGCCCCTGGTTGAGAGCCCTGCTCTCCGCCGGCCAGCAGCGGAGTGGGGCTAAATAAACACCGGCACCTGGGGACTCTGAAGGAATGCTCACACCTTCAGAAACCTCCTTGATGTGGAGGTCATACTGCAAAGCTCTTTGCTCGCCACCCAACTGGAAGGCAAACCCGGAATTCGTTCCCAGGAGCAGTACCTCC
>NW_006769874.1:587782-593916 GCF_000442215.2 Lipotes vexillifer | reverse complement strand
CCCCCACCCCCACCAGGCACCTTGATGGGATTAAAAAAATACACCCAAACCCTTTCTGTTGACAATACTTCGTGTCAAATACCACTGTCCTTTCGGGAGGCTCATTTGCATTCTATTAATATGTGCATAAAATGTTGTCTGGTCTGGGCCCAAATACACAGACTGGGAAATCAAAGGGAACCTTTTCCCACCTTTTGCTGGCTTCCTCCTGAACAGTTATTTGTTCTAAAACAACTTCCTCAGGGAATTTCCTTTCCAAAAGAAACTCCTCTCCATTTTAAAGGAAAATTACCCCTTATTCCCGGCTCCTTAACCAATTTCTGACAGGGAGGCGTAATGAGAGCGGGAGTTTGCAACTGGCGTTTTTCCTGCCCTCCTTTTTAAAGCCGTAGGTGAGACCCTTTAGAAAATATTCTGAGGAAATTCAGTGACTACAAAGGACTTGCATTTTGTGTGGAATTTATATGAACACCTAACTAATGCTTTTATTTTGGGGCGGGGCAAACAATTACTGAAATGCGGTAGACTTTGAACCATGGTCCTATGAGGAAGTTATAAAAAGATCTCTAACCAAATATTTATGGACATTAAAGAATAGATTTCCTACTCAAAATGGTTCCGGAGAGTAAAGATAGGAAAAAACCTCAACTTTTAATGCAAAGGTTTAAAGTGTTTAATAATGTTCAGTAAATATTGTCGGTAAATTTTCGATGCTTCCAAGAAGTTAAAATGGGGGTATTTTTTGGACAAAATCTTCCTGTCTCTGAGACTGATTTATTGAAGATCTTAAAGACGTTAGTGGACTTGTTTAGTTATGTCATCTTTCTCATGACTGAGGATGTGAAACTCTTAAAATTTGTACAATTTGCAGAGTTAGGTGGAACTTAGAAATCATTTGGTCCAGCACTTTATTTTCTCAGTAGGAGAGTGCAGAGGGGGGTCCCTCCCAAAGTTCTTTCCACACTCAGCCCTCTGTCTGATCCAGATGCTTCAGAAATAATTCCTTTTTTGTTACAATGTTTAACAAGTTTTTAATCACTGAAGGAATCATTTTCTTACTGGTTGGAAGTGAATGGGATGCACATTTACTGTATCAATATCTGCAATTCACTAGGATTTGGGAGAAGTGATGCTGCCCTGCTTTGCATCAATTTCATTAAGGCTCAACCCCATGAAAAGTGCCTGCACTTACTTGTAAAATCATCCCTTGGACTCTACAGTCTGTGTTAACTGGACTCTGGAGAGGGGATCTGAATTGCAGTATCCCAAGTTCTAGGCTTTCAGCCCCGGTTTCCTGCTCTGTAAAGCGGGATGTGACTGGGGGACAGGCCTCGAGGGCTGGATCAGATGATGTCTGGGATCCTTTGCTCCACTTTCTGAGATTCTCTTCCTATACTAAACCTTCTTGTAGCACGACTTTCCTTTGGTCACATTGTCCTTACCTGATTTTCATGGAATTTCCTCAGGCACAAAAGCTCTGCTTTAAAACACATTTTTGTAATTGACTTTTGAGGGATCGGACAGATTTTACACCAAGAAACATAATTAGAGTGAGTTTCCAACTTGGAAAATGACTCCCTGTTGTTGCCTTGTTTGTGTATTTAGGATATGATTTACATCATACCTCGAATTTTCAGACTATATGTCTTTGGTACAATGAATCATGTCTACAATACAAACCTATTTGAGAGGGATGTGGTGTCATTTGACAAAAGGCAAAACAACTGTTTTTGTTTTATTTTCTATAGATAAGCTAAATATCTTGGGCTGAAATACAAAAAGGTACACTTCGTAGAACAGTGAAGTCCACAGTCATTTCATCATCATCGCATACATAGCACCTTATTGATGCTGGAGGAATGAACAGAAAGATGAGTGGGGGAAAGTAATGGGTTGGTTCATAGGGCTTTGTAAGGAAGGAGGAAAGAGGAGGACCTTTTCAATCAGCTCAGGGAAGGACTTGTATTTTCCAGTGAGAAGTGCTAACACCCAGAGCTTGGAGTGACTTGTTCGGGACCATCTGGTCTCCCTGCCAGGGGCTTGCAGACTCACTGGGGAGTTAGTACATGAAACACGGACAACAACAGCAAGCCATGCGTTTATTTCATTATCTACTTAATTACATTTATGCCATGAATATATTCTAAGCTTTTAATGAATGTATGTTGGTTTGAATTAGTTAAACATTAAAAATGGGTAATTTCCTCCATAGTATATTTTATTGATTTCTTCTTTCAGCATTTCCATTTTGAATTTCTTCTGCCTAATTTCATTACGATGTAATGACACCTTTTAAGGACATGTGATTTGGAGTTTTATTGTGCTACATTTGCTAAATGGCTAAATTTGAATTTGTTTTTTACTTTTCGATGGTTTTTATTTTTTCCTTCATTGGAAAGATCTAGACTTCCACATTTAACCAAATTAATAGATATTAACATCAAGCAGACTGTTGAAATAGAATTAGTGGGAACTAGGGCCATACCTAACTACCCACAGCCTCCCCCACCCTCCTCCAGCCCCTCACATGTAGATTCTCTTACTATGTGTTTCAAGAGGGGCCCACAGAGGGGTTTCCTGGGCTCCACCATCTTTGCTGGGAAAATTCAGTGCCCATTATTTTTCTTTTCAAGTAGCTGTGAGCATGTATGCCACTTATTTGTCTCAAGCATAGCATAGCGGTGATGGCATTTGTTGTTAGGAGGATTAAGTTTCTGGAGGAGAGAGCTGCACAAATGCAAAGCAAGATATTTTGGGGAGAGTTGGCAACAGACATCAGCCCGTCGATTCTCCAGGGACTGTAATGTCAGGGCTCCTTTCAATGAGCTGGACAGTCATTCCATACACACGGCCAGTGCTTTTTTTTTTTTTAATTAGAAAAAAATGTTTTTAGGCCACGCTGCTTGTAGCTTGAGGGATCTTAGTTCCCCAACCAGGGATCGAACCCATGCCCCCTGCAATGGAATCGTGGAGCCCTAAATACTGGACCGCCAGGGAATTACCATGGCCAGTGCTTTGAATGAAAGATACCATCCCCACCCTAACCCAGTCCATAGAAGAGGAGGTTTCCCAACCTCCACTCCCAGAAAAGAAGAACCTGATATAAGCTTGTCCTCTCAGAGAGTCAGTAATTCCCAAGATGAAATTGATAACTTAAAGCATATTAACATAATAAATGTGAATAATTTAGTAGGAACTGAGACTTATGTGAAAGTGCTAGCATTTGGCAGATTTTGATGGGTTAGAAATAGCATATCGTTCATTATTTTCAGCAAACATTTTTCAGGTGGGCATTGTTCTATTAATAATTGTACTTGAAGACATATCAAATAGATAATAAAAATATATGTATCAGTAATGGAAAAAAGGATTATAATTAAATTATTTCTGATACCAGAAATAATTGAATGGTTTTCAAAATAATAGAAAATTCTATTTCTTTTGCTACTTTGCATACATTAGGTGAACAACAAATATTTGTTTTATGGGCTTTCCTTACAAAACACTGAAAAAATTGATTTTTTTTTAAAATCGAAATGGTGCTTTGTGTCAGGGAACCTACAATTTCCTGTGGCCTTGAACTCAGTGGAGAAGTCTATGCCATGAAAAACTACATTGTAACCCAAAAAGAAAGGAATCAGAATTAAATCGAGACAATCCATTTCAATACAGTAGTATTATTATTTTCATTACTCTCAGGAGAGTGCTTTTTGCTAGTCATGATGACATTAAATCTGCCTTTATTATTTTGCACAAATGAATGCCGGAGATGTGTGCATATGTATATGTATGTGTGTCAATACATGTGTGTAACTTTTAAAATCATACTGCAAAGACAGAACAAGATCAACCCTCTCTATCACATCGTTGATCCATCCCTGACGCATCTGGGATCTCTCTCCCACACAGGATTAACTATCCAGCACCCTGAGCCCTTCCGAACTTTACTGATTATAGGAAATAAGCTCAACGACCTTAAATAAACAAAACAGATGTCATAGAGTCCACGTACTATATATAAATTGATATTGATAAAATTGATAAAAATACAGTAACAACAAGCACTTCTATAGACCAGACCACCTCTAAGTGCTTTTATGTATCAACTAACTTGGCTCTTACAAAAACCATGTCAGCTAGACACTGTTATTTTCAACTCCATTTTACAGATGAGGAAAATCGAGGTACCATGAAGTGAAGTAACTTGTTAAAGTGATGTAGCTTGTTAAGTGGCAGAGCTGGGATTTGAACCCAGGCAGGATGCTCTAGATTTTAAGCTCCTAAACACTATTTTAGTTGACCTTCCAGCCTTTCAAATGGCCTTTTGTATAAAGGCATTCATGTAAGCTCATGCATTTTCCTGGTAGGCAGGATAGTCATCAGGACTTTATGGAGACTTTTTATTGTCTGTGCAGTTGGTCAACCAAGTGTCTGATTTTGTTGTTGTTGTTTATAAATATGGTCACGATACTCATAGGCTTTTAAAAACTCTTATTTCTATCCAATTCTAACAGATATGTATCTGTTTTCCAAGCCCATGACAGATTAGAAGTAGAGAATTAACATGGTAAGAGGATGCAATAAAACAGTAAGAATGACAGTCTCAGGGCAAAAAAATCGAGGGAGAAAAAGGCAACCAGGATGGTTTGCGAAGCTCCTGAGATTGTCAGCACAGTAACTGCACAGAAGAGTTATTTGTGGACCTAGGCAAGTGGCTGAGTTGTGAGAAATGTTTCTCCCTGTTTGAAATCTAGCAAGGCCCTGGCCAGGCCCGGCCTGGGCCCTCACCCGCCCCTCACAGGCCTATGAGATGATGAGGATGCAGGGACCTGAGACTCTGGGGCCCACAGGACCGCAGGGGCCCCTCAAGACGAGCCCTAGACTTGAAGGATTGATCCGCCGACTGATAGACAGCAGGAAAGAACAATCAGATGTTTAAGTCATTAAAATACCTTCCCCCTTCCCTTCTGGGAACTTAGGACCAGAGCTGCGCCTTAGTTGGAGACGGCAGAACTGTGAGCACGTAAGGGGGCAACGCTGCCCCTCCCCCTCAACCCAGTGGGGATGAGGCTTGGGGAGGGACACAGTGGGCGGCAGAGAGACGGCAGCGGCCCCAGACGGGGCAGCTGGGAGGACAAAGAGTGGCACCTCTGTCCCCAAAGCAGGAAAATAGGCCTCTGGGGACCTGGCCGGCCGTGGCAAACCAGCCACCAGAGGGAAGCGGGGTGGCAGCACACACACAGCGGGCAGGGCTTCGGGGCCACCACGGGGAGAGGCTCGTGGCTTCGGAGAGAGTGGAGAGGGTCCAGGGCCCGAGCGTCTGCGTGTCCTTGAGTGGCTCCCACTCCCCGCCTTCTCTGCTCTCTGGACCGGGTTAGAATGTGAACCCTCTACTCCCCAGTGAAGTAACAAGAGGGAAACGGCCATTATACGGCGCTAATTATCCGTATGGAATTGTGAAACAGGCCGCAGGAATCAACCGCAGAAAGAAATCCAAAGTCACAGAGGCCGAATCTGTAACAAACTGGAATATAATAAACCAGAGAAGGAGGGAAGGGCTGCAGAATAAATGCCTCACCTGAGGTTTACTCTTCACACGCCCCAATTTCAAGCCAGGTGAACAGTGAACAGCACTTTTTTTTTTTTTTTTTTTTAAGGGAATCCCTTTGTTCATCTCAATGATGGAGAAGTTAATTTTTGCCTATTGGATATAAATAATAGAGTCAGAGACACAGCTGTTAGACTTAACCCAATAACATTATAAAAACCTTTATACACAATGAAAAGAAACTTCATACAATAAGAAAGACACTGAAATCTAAAAATAATAAACGTGAAAACACGATAAAAGTTTACATCCAAAATGTATATGGATTGATATTGATAAACATATAACACACTTGGCTAATCAGATATTCAAAGGCTCTTAACAGTTCCACATCGACAGCAACAACGTGTGTTTACAGATTATATGAAGCCTCATGACTCCACAGTGAGGGAACACAGTGAGGGACATAGCAGAACCAGGACTAGAGCCTGGACGTGAGGGAATAGAAATAATGGACTTCTACATAAAAAAGTTCAACTCGGGCTTCCCTGGTGGCGCAGTGGCTGAGAGTCCGCCTGCCGATGCA
>NW_006769874.1:561062-587438 GCF_000442215.2 Lipotes vexillifer | reverse complement strand
ACCCCCGACCCAAAAAAAAAAAAAAAAAAAAAAAAAGTTCAACTCAACTGGTAAACTTAAATTAGAGTCACTTCAGTTATACCCATTTTGCTATCAAAGTAGCCAGAATAAAAATCCCCACCCTGGGCAGGCCATAGGGAACCAAGTAAGCAGATTCCTCATTCTGGGGAGCAGTCTGGTCATCAGATTATGCTGGGCAATTGTCCCCACCCTCTGATGCAGCAGTCCCACCTGTGAAATGATCATCTGGGGTAGACAGAAGATATGTGTAGTAGTGGCATTGGTAACAGCCGAGATAGCAATAAGTCCATGTCCAATCATTGGTAAACACACGTATCACATTGCATTACGCTTAGTTTTTCACATGTTTGTCTCCTGGTTAGATAAAAGTTTGAGGGTAGGGACCCTATATTGATTACTTTTGTGTCCCCAGCTTTTAACAGGAGCCAGCACATAAGCAATCAAAAAATATTTATTGAATGGAAATTAGCCGAATCCAGGTAGCTAATGGGATGTAATAATGTTACCATAATAATTATGTAAAACCTACATTACTTGGAAATGTGCACACAGTATAAGTAAAAAATCAAAACACCAAACTGTGCACACCAGCTCCACTCTGTAAACTACAGGTGTCGATGCCCATCACAAGAGGACGCATGGGGCAACCCAGTCAGACCAGCCTGCGTTGGGGTCACTGAGAGACCTGGCTCTAGGTCAGTTTTCCCACCTATGAAACAAAATGTCCATCTTGCAAGGTTGCTGTGGGTTCATATTGAGTTCAATAGATCCAGAGCACAGAACAGGGTTTGGCTTATAATATGTTCAATACACAGTTGTCGAATTAGGTAATGAAAGCAGAACCCAGCAGACTGCAGGGGACTTGGAAGGTGCTCAAAAGTGGAAATCACTTGGATTATTTTTTAGAAACATAATGTGAAGGGTTGATGATTTAGTCTTATATGTTTATTTTTGTAAAATTCACTATAATAATACACAGCGAAAAAGAAAAAGCCAGGGAAGGAGCTGATGCATTTTTGAAAAGAACAAATGAAAAATGAATGTAATGTTTTAAACTTTATTCAAAATCCTGCTATCTGGGCACCCTGACAATCCAGCTTATCTCAATCCTTTAAGCCTCTGAATGGCTAAAGTTTTACTTCTTAGATTTCTGGAGTAGAAAAGTGCCTGATGAATTGTTGTTTTTAATTTATACTACTGCCTGAAGGAATCTGATGTGGCTTATGGTAAAGACACACAAACACATATAATGATACCTTTAAAAAAATACCAAAACTAATTGAATGTTTAGGACATAATATTAAATCATCGCTCATTCCACAAATGTTTGCATCCTCAGCACAAGAGGTTATGACACACGTGCACGACAGCAAGCCCGCCCCCCCCTGCCCTCTCCAGGGAGGTGCTCTTGCAACACTTTGCATGCATCAGTTTAGCTGTCTTCACAACTGTATGGGGTGGGTTCTGCTATTCCCCTGCCCCTTCTGCAGATGAGAAAAATGGAGCATGCAGAGGTCAGGTATGTCCCGGAAACCCAGCTAAAAAGCGCAGAGCTGGGAGTTGGGCTCAGGCAGTCTGGTGAGGGAGGCCACATTCCAAAACTCAGGAGCTTTCTCAGGAATTCAGCCCAGGAGGTGTAAAGTAGACATATACAAATGATCTTTGCGTGGAAATGAAGATGACCTCACAAGACCACCAGCTGATGTTACTCCAGGTACATTGCTCACTGGTTTAAAAAGCAGCTGCATCTGTTCTTTAGTTCAGCATATTAGTCCCCTAGGGCTGCAGAACACGTGGCCACACGCTGGGCAGTTGATACAAAAGTTTAGTCCCTCACAGTTCTGGTGTCCAGAAGTCTGAAATCAAGGTGTCAACCTCCCCAGATGGCAAAACGTGTTAAAATTAAGACATTATGTCTTAATGTCTTAAGAGGAGAAGCCAAGGACGCGACTGTACAAAGTTGCTCAGAAAGACACCAAGGTTGGGGAGTCCAGTCACACCAGGACCTTTTCAAGGGGTTAAGGGGGAGCCTCAGAGCCTATCAACCAATCCTGGGGCCTCTAAGGAGCTTCAGGGCATCGACCCAGGGTCATCTCAGCAGGATCCAGACAAAAAGCGGTCTTCTCATAAAGATCTATGAGCGAGGTCTTAGTTTCATGGAGTGAGTCCCATTGAAGCCCATGGGAGACACACAACGTTTCTGGGAAAATTACTTCTGCAAAAACACTGGCAGCTTGGGCAGAAAGGAATGGGGAGAGTACAAACCCCCCAAATTCCACTGTCAGGAGGCAGGCTGAGAAGCCTACTCAGCTGCACACATGTGCTACCTTTCGTTTCACAACAAAGGAAAGACTCAGAAGGTGGAACCAAGAACCAAGATGCTGAAGCCACGAGAATTATCCTCAGGCCTTGAAGCTTAATCAAGGGACTTCCAAGCTCCCCCATCTGGCTTCAGAACTGCTATAGAGCAGAGACTCCCCTTTACCTTCCTTTTTCTCCTCTTTCGAACTGAACTGTCGATAGTCCTTATCTGCTGCCTGCCCCACGGTTGCACATTGGGTGAGTTGAGGACATGACTTTTCAGTTTCACAGGTCCATGGATGGGCAGAAATTGAACTTAAAGATTATTCCCAAGAGGCTTCTCTGACCTTTCACTTGATTTAAATGAGGAGATTTGGGACTCTGAGTTGATGCTATAAGAGATAAGAATATTGAGAACCCTGGGAGGGGCTGAATGTGTTTTGCATATGACAGGGACATGAATAATAAAGGCCAGAGGGTGGATGGTGGCAGACAGACTCTGAGGTGGCCCCCTGATTCTTGCCTCCTGGTACTTAATGCCTCCCCTGAGTCAGAGAACAGGACCTGTGACTTGCTTCTAATCATTAGCTCACAGCAAAGGTGATGGATATCGCTCTGGTGACCATGGTACAATCTACAAGATTCCATCTTTCTAGTAAACTCACTTTCTCTCCCTTTGTTGATTCTGAAGATGTTGGTGACCACAAGTCCTAGAACTAAAGGAAACTGAATACTGTCAATGTCCTCATGAGCAGTGATATGCATGCTTCCCCAGTCAGACCTCCAGATGAGAACACAGCCTGGCCAACACCTTGTGAGACTAAGCACAAGACCCCACTAATCCATCCCTGGACTTCTGACTCATAGAAACTGTGAGATTGTAAATGTGTATTGTTTTAAGCTGTTACAGCTGTGGTAATTTGTTACACAGCAACAGATAATTAGTGCATGCAATTTATTCCTTTAACACAAGTAAAGGGTGTGATGCCAATAAATGGTAAAAATTTCAATGGCTATATGATCATTAGTTTGCATCATTATTTTTATTAATCTGAGTATATATTTAGAATATTTATAGCCCAGTTAATTTATGAAATAGATAAATGTTAAGATTTTAAGACAATTTTGCACATAGTAGTAATTTTTCTGTATTTTTTAGCCCTCCAGTTTTAGTTGATATTTTACTAGATCAAACTTAGACTCATGGGGTGTAAAAGGATTACTTATTGTGCTTTGATCGCCTACTGTTTACCAGATAGTTCCAGGCACTTTCCAGACATGATCTTATCCTCAAGACAATCTTGGGAAAAAGATAGTATTACTAAGTCTAGTTTAAAGCTGAAAAAACTGAGGGTAGGAGATGTTAAGTAACTTGCCCATAAGGACAGAGCTTGGATTTGAGCCCAAGTTAGATGTACCCCCAAAACTTATGTCCTTTACGTACATTATGCTGTTTATTTTTTAAAATTTTAAATGTTAGAGAGGTGGAAGATTCTTTTCCCTTAGTTTTATTCATCTATTAACTTTTACCAATACATTTTTTAAAAGGAGGATCTTTAAATAGTTTTAAATTTTCATAATTGTGTTGAACACATGAGTAGTGGAAAGGCAAACACCTTCCTTTATCGTTTCAGCAACTTTTCCAAATTCATCTTATGAAGCCAGCGTTATTTTGACACCAAAGCCAGACAAGGATGCCACAGAAAAGAAAAGTACAGGTCAGTATACGTGCAAAAATCCTCAACAAAATGCTAGCAAGGCAGGAGTTCCTTGGTGGCTTAGTGGTTAGGATTCTGGGCTTTCACTGCCATGGCCCAGCTTCAGTCTCTGGTAGGGGAACTGAGATCTTGCAAGACATGTGGTGAGGTTCCCTCCCCCCCCCAAAAAAAACTAGCAAAAGAGAGAATATTTGCAAATCATATATCTGATAAGGGACTAGTATCAAAAATATATAAAGAACTCATACAATTCAATAGTAAAACCCCCAAACAATCCAATTAAAAAATGAGCAGAAGATCTGAATAGACATTTTTCTGAAGAAGAAATATACGTGGCAACAGGTACAGGAAAGAATGCTCAGCATTATTAATCATGAGGGCAATGTAAATCAAAACCACAATGAGATATCCCTTTACACCTGTTAGAATGGTTATTATAGAAAAGACAAGAAATAACAAATGCTGGTAAGGATGTGGAGAAAAGGGAACCCTTGTGCACTCATGGTGGGAATGTACATTGGTGCAGTCACTATGGAAAACAGTACGAAGCTTCCTCAAAAACATTAAAAATAAAACTATCATATGATCCTGCAGTTCCACTTCCGGGTATTTATCCAAAGAAAACAAAAATACTAACTCAAAAAGGTATCTGCACCCCCATGTTCATGCAGCATTATTTACAATAGCCAAGACATGGAAACAACCTAAGTGTTCGTTGATGGGTGAATGGATAAAGTAGGTGTAGTATACATATACAATGGAGTATTATTTAGCTATCAAAAGGAATGAAAATTTACCATTTGTGACAACACGGATGGGCCTCAAGGGCATTATACTAAGTGAAATAAATTAAATGTAGAAAGATACTATATGATCTGTCTCATATGTGGAATCTAAAAAATAAAACAGCCCCCCCCCGCCCCCAATCAAGCCCATAGATACAGAGAACAGATTGGTGGGGAGTTGGAAGGTGGGAGAAATGGGTAAACAAAATGTATCGAAGATTTAATTCAACTAATTAGTTAATAAGGGGAAAAGATGTTAAGCCCGATTCAAAAGAGAATTCACGTATGAAGATTTATGTAGTGGCTGGTGAACAGTGAGTTTTCGTTGAGAAAGACAAAACCTACAAAAACACAAAGGCACAAAAACCCAGAAGACAGTAGAATCGCCTTAGTGGGGAAATAACCACGCGGCACTGCAATTCCTTTTAGGATTATTTAGTTAAAGCGATTTGTGGTTAAAAAAAAAAGTGATTTGTGGCTATCTCTCCTTAAACTTTACCAATGTTCATATCTTCGTATGTATCTATAGATTTATGATTAAACATCTTTTCTTCTTCCTACAAAGGGAACTTATCACATATAAAGAAACCATAAAGAAATAATTCTCAAGTCTTAGGTGATGCCTAGTGAATCCTTGCTTGCCGGAGCATCTAATGCAGATTTTTCTGAAATTTACCGTAAGCACTTTCTCACTTTCTTAAAAAAATGTTTAAGGTAAACAGGCTTAAAAGGCAGGTTCTGTTGGAAGCTTCTTTGCATAGTTCTCTAGGTTTCTAAGCCCATCTCCGTGTGTGGTCTGGTGCTGAACCCGGGGAGGGAAGACGCTGTGGGTTCCCAGGGCCCAAGTACCGGGGGCCGAAGCGGACGCGGCCGGGGTTTGACTGGGACGCCCGGGCTGACCGCGGGGTGTCGCTGCAGCAAAGACCTGGCCCATCACCGAGGCCCGGGCTGGGCCCCGCGGAGGACGCACCGGGACGCGGAGGACGCACCGGGACGCGGGTGCCGCGCCACCTGCCCCGGCGCATCCGCCCGAGTCCGGGTAAAGAACCATCGCTCCGCAAATCAAAGCGAGCTCTAAGGCATCTTAAATAGTTCAGACGGCAGAGTTAAAGTGAGGCCGTCAACCCTTGCCTGACAAATCCCTGCTACTTGAAAAAAAGTTTTAAAGAATGGTTTAAAATATAAGGGCGCACAAAGGAACATTTGGTTATTCAAAAGGACTGATTTTTACGAGAAACTGTTTCAAAAGACTCTCTGGAACGTGCGCTGGTACTCACATCTCCGAGTCCCTTTACCTGGGAGCTGGTGGAGGCCCCTCCCCCGCCCCGCCCCCTCCGCTGAGGTTTCCACTCGCAGCCCGGCAAGGCGTGCGAACGTGCGAGATCAAGGCATCCCAATATTCTTTTCTTTGTCCCCCCAGGGTCCTCTTATTGGGGACGACAGTAATTGCGGCTTCTAATGGCTCGACTTGAAGGGGACAGAAGAGCGCGGCAGGTTTACGGCCGCCAGCGGGGCTCCGGGAGGATTGGGGGCCGCGGCCGCTTCCTCGACGGGCGGGGCGCGCGGCAGGCGGCGGGTCCCCGCTGCGCGCTCATTAGCGCCCACTCTGCTTAATGGCTTCCTGTGGCTGGATGTTTACTTGTCATTTGTTTTCGCCTTTGTTTCCCAGCTACTGCACCTCAGACTGACCGCGACTTCTCTTTCCTTCTCTGCAGCGCGCTGCTGGAGCTGGACGGACGCCCCAGCGCACAGCCTCCGCGCGCACAGCCGGGCGCCCCGCGGGTACCCCGCGCTCCGGCGCCTACCTGGTAGGACACGGGCCGGGGCTGGGCGCACGGCTGAGAACCCCGGGACAGGCATTCTCGCTCCGCAGTATTGTGTGTCCGGCCTCAAATGCGCTTCATCGTCAGAGTGACTCAGGAACTGGGGGTCCCGGGCCCCCTCAACCCTTCTGGGGCAAGGCTTTGCTCTTGGAGCCCCAATGCCCAGGGTTAGGTGCGAGCAATGCCGGCTCTCATTAGGCCCTCGGGGTCACTTGAAATGCTGGGAGCTGGACAGTAGGAGAGACCCGAACACCACAGCCCCCAAACCCTTTACGCTCGTGGGGGGCTGTCCGTGCCAAAGCGCGGACTGGTGATGAATCTCATTCCAGACCGACACTTCATGTTGAGCGGAGTCCTGAGAACAGCCCCGGTGAAGGAGAAAGCTCTCCCCTGTGAGGGAGGGAGGGACCTACCTGGAGGGGCCGCTGCCCTGAGTATCTGAGGAAGTCCAAGGTGTCCAACAACCTCATACTTTAATAAATGAGGAATTGCTCTAGACATTAGACTGAAAAAATTGTCTGATCGGTGCTGATGTAAGCTACACTGGCAACCTCCAAAACTTATCCCCCAATCTTTTTAGAGCCCTGTGCTTCCTGACTGTAGTCTTGACTTGAATGGAAAATTCCACCCTCAAGTTATAAATCCTTGGGTAAATTAGAGGGTTCTTCTGGGGAGGTGCTATTTTAAAGAAGCTATTTCATAAATCTACTTATACCTCCTAAAACAGGCCTTATCAGTTTGATGTGTCCCCCAATTTCTAAGAGATGAAATGATACTTAAAAGAGGTGAGACTCCTGGTGCCTGTTTTCTATGAACTTGGCAAATACGTCATTTATCACAAGCAGCATATTCCTATGGGACAATTGGTTTACAGGGTCTTGTAATTCTAGCGTCTCCATGTCAAAGGGAGATAAAGCTAGAAATTGAATTTTAAGGGACAGATACCTTTATCTACTTCCTCTCATTGCCCTCAAGCCTACCCACCCCTTTCTCCCTTCCTTTCCTAAAGTCCTCCTCTCCAAAGAATTCCCCTTATATTAACTCTTAGTTACCACTACCTAGGATTAAAGAAAGAAAGGAAAACAGTTTACTACCCCTCAAATTGTTTCCTTTAGTTTTTAAATAGAAATACCCCCTAGAATTAAGGGACAGAGACTTTCAAAGATGTTATTTTTTTGGTGTCAGTTACTGTTGAAAATAGCCCTTTCCTAACTAGATAGCTGCAAGTTATCCAGATGTTATCCTTTGGTGCTTAGAAATGGGATTTTACATTTCTAATTACCCACTGACATAATTTGCCATTAAAAATGTCACTTTGCTATATATATATGTATCAGTATACATACATACTGTTCTTTTTGAAAATAAGATTGTAGGGTTGCAAAATGAACTGACCGAATGTGGAATCTTGAAGAACATGAATGCCAATGAGAAGTTTTGGAAAAGCTGATTCAGGAGGAAACTTGTGGAACAGAAACCAAACAAAAACTCCAGAATATAAAATTTAAAAAGTTTCTATTTATCCTTTTTTTCTTCTGAATTTGAATAATTTTTTTTTCACTTTTTAGCAGTTAATTCTGGGAAATAGTGCCCTAATCTGCCTTCCAATTAGGTTAATATTACAGGAGAGCCATTTTTTAAATACTTTAAAACTGTATTGATTTTTAATATAATTTCTTAAATAAGCCCTGTAATATAGTGCTTATGTGTTCGATGTTTTCCTTTAGTGTACTGACATCAGTGATAGCAATAATCATCAAAAACTACAGTTCAGAGGGAGAACAAAACTACACGGTTTTTCCCTCAGGACATTACTTGGGCTGCTTCTCTCACCAAAGAGAAGAAATCCATTTCACTAAAAGTGGAGCACGCACTTTTTGCTCAGAACTGCGCACAAATGCAAATTGCCTGAGTGATGAGAAACCAGGGTTCCCAAAACCTGCTTGAAGTTTGAGAACATGAGATTTTCAAGTAAGGCTGCAAGGAAATATGTAAGCTAATTCTTCTTTATTGAGTCATATAACGCTAGTAACATCACACAGCATCACTTGTGCTAATGGAAGCATACTTTTTCAGCAAGTACGAGGTTGCAATCATTTGGAAGTAAGTGAGACTTACACCAGCACCTCTGGGTGGCTTGTGGCTCGTTTGGATAAACTGGTTGGTTCAAATGACCTTCATGAGAACCTCATAGAGTTTGGTGGTTGAGTGCCACCTTCCCTTAGGTCTGCAGCATTCTCTGATGAAACCCTCTGGATTCTTTTTTTTTTTTTAACATCTTTATTGGGGTATAATTGCTTTACAATGGTGTGTTAGTTTCTGCTTTATAACAAAGTGAATCAGTTATACATATACTTATGTTCCCATATCTCTTACCCTCTGGATTCTTGCATAAATATTTATTAACTGCTCACCGTGCCAGGACTGGTCTAGGCAATGTAGATACATGGGGAACACGACAGGCTGATGGTCACTGATAGTTTTTCTGTGGACAAAATGCTGAGGCAAAGTATTTTGAGGTGAGCATCACCTTTTATTAACTAGGCATTCACATTAATGTCCTGCACGAATATTCTAGTCTCTCTTCTCTAAGCTACTGATAAATGGAATATTTCCTGCCATATCAGTAAACAAAGGACGTAGCTCTCTCAGGGTTACTTGAGATGCTTCCTCCCGGGCTTGAAGTCCTAAAAATTCCCGCTGAATAAAACATAACTCAAGTTTTAGGTTGTGAATATTTTTTTTAAAGTTGACACTACGTTCCGGGTTTTACAAGCAATATTATCTTTCACATTACCCCATATATGGTTGTGTGCTCTTTCCATAAAAATGTCTAAAGAAATTTTGGTCAAACTTGCATATTTCTTAAGTAATTTGTGCATTTAATCCATTTAACATGAAATTTGCAGAGAAGATTTCAACACTGTTAGTTAGAGTGACTTTTTTTTTAGAATGGAAAAATCAAGTGCAAATTTTGGAGTGGTGTGTTGAGCTTGCAACCCTCCTGAAGGGAGGGGATGGCATGCCGGCCTCCGGGGAAGCTCCTCTAAATAGACAATTATGGAAAGGAGCCAGCGGTTTGATCCCGGTCAGGAAGCAAGGAGTGCGGAACCCAGCCTGGAGCTGGTCACTGTTGAATGCAGGCTTATGCGTGTTCATGCTGAGCTGCCCATTTCTCTGTGTAAGCAGGACTTAATCCTGGTAACTCAGGGTGTACCTTTTTGAATGGACACAGAAAGCTGGGCTACCTGAACAAGGGTTTTAAATTAGAGATAGAAAGTCAAACAAAAACACCTTGCTCACTACTGAGACCGTGTATGTGTGAAGGTGAAAGATGCAAGTTGTTTTGTGTTGTGTAACAGACCAGTGTGATGAAGGGGTCCTCGTTACCGCTAGGGATGTCAGTCATCGTTGGCAATCAAAGATGTCAGAGTTGTGAGCTGAGGCTTAGGTGTCCACCATGAAGGAATCTGAGCACCAGGTTGGCAGCCTGTTCATAGACACTCACAAAAGAAAAATTGTACTATTTTCTAGAAAGTACGGGACTTTGATCTAAATAGGTGTCTACAAACGTTGTTTACTAAATTTTGGAATTAAAAAAAATTTATTGAAGTATACTTGATTTACAATGTCCTGTTAGTTTCAGGTGTGGAGCAAAGTGATTCAGTTATACATATATGTGTATATCTATTATTTTTTAGATTCTTTCCCCTTCTAGCTTATTGCAAAATATTGAGTATATTTCCCTGTGCTATACAGTAGGTCCTTAGTGTTGGAATATTTAAATGATGTATATAAAATGTGTTTTTTTTTTGTCTCTACCAAGATACGTTACGTTTCTCTCAGAAGTTTAAGAATTAAAACGTATTGATATATTTTTTGACTTTTATACAATGATAAATTTAAAAATCTACCAGCAGTTATGTTTATAAATAATAATATTAAATACTGAAATACCAGAGTAAACCTTGAATAGTTGAAAGGGCAGTAAGTTTCCAGTTTTGTGCCAAAAAAGAACTTATTGTTCAAATGTTAAACTTGGCCTTAAATATTAAGCAGTATATGTCAATGTGAATTCATATTCTTTTCTGTTTATAAGGGAATGAAAATTTATCATATGAAATGCTACAATACACCTACTACATGAGCAAATAGGGCCTTGATAATGAAATATTCTCTTTCCAGGGTCTCCTAGGAGAAGACGAACTAGGCTATTGGTCAATGCTGATCAGAGGAAAGAGGTGAGATTTCTCTTATTGATGAAAAGTGTGTTTTCTAATACTATATTTTAATTTTCATTTGGGAATATTTTTTTGCATGTCTACTATGTTCCAAGCTTTTTAATTACTTAGAATTAGCATATTCATTTCAGAGAAGTGGTTAGTGTAATAAGCATTTTTAAATTCTTACTGTATGCAGAATAATGTTTTGCATCATCCAAATAGTCTCATTTGATTGATGTAAAAGAAGGAAGTCATGACCCCTGACTCCAAAGAGACTGTAGTATGTCTGGGAGAAAAACGTACACTAAACATGACTCAAGGAGAATGATGAAATCACCAAATAGAAACGCGTTTAGAGAGAAAGAAAATAAATTATTCTTATCCTTTATTATATAAAATCAGGGTGAAAACAAACTAAGGAGGTTTCCTATAGATAGTAGGTTTTAGTACAGTCTTAAAGGATTTGCTTTTCTAGAAAGGAGAGGGCTCGTCCCGTGTGTCTCTGGTGAGTTTAGGTAGTATGGTCTCTTTAAGTTCCCAGCTCCACTACTACCGGACCTGAGAATGGGTTTCTTTTGATAGGATGTGTGTTTTCCATCCTTCTGCCTTTGCTGTTCTGTGCATCACCATTCCCTCCCGAGTGGCATTTTAACTGTTGTTCCAGAGCTCAGATAACATCTTCAGCAAGCTAGCATGGCCCGACTTAGAAATTGAAAGACAGGAGAATCTAGGATCGAATGTGAAATATCATGAGCTGTATTTTCATACCTGTACGTCACCGGTTGGGTTTCAAAATGAGATAATTTTTTTGAGTTGGTTCATAGTGTTGGATTTTTATTTGCATACTCAGACATAGCAGCAAGGATAGAGGGACAGCTCGGGATTGGAGTAAGACGGTCTGGGTCTGACTCCTTGCGTTGCTCCTTTACAGGCACTCTGAGCAGGTCCTCAGACCCCTGAGTGCATCTAGGAAGTGGTGATGATCATACCTATTTCATGAGGTTACCATGAGAAGAACCTTAGGGGCAGGTGCCTGGCACAAATTCGTTTAAACACAGAAGTGAAGAGTGTATGCTGTTGAAAATAGATTTTACTTTGTCGTGTGTGGTTTTTATCAAATTCCTCTTCTGAACAACTTGTTATGCTGTGTCCTGAACCTTTTCTTCACCAGAAAATTGTGTGGGTGCCTGTGGTACTCAAAGCCGTTGGTGGAGGGCAGGTGTTTCGATTTGTCTCTTGTCCCTGCGGTGCGCTGGTGGGCCAGCGCACCGGTCTCTGGGCCCTCCTAGAGGAGCCCGGTCGGCCGGGCCTTCGCACCCGGGTGTCAGGAGCACAGACTTCTCCATTGCTAGACAGGGCAGGATTTGGGGGCCGCTCTGTCAGACGGTTGGAGACGGCTGAAAGTTTAATTTGCAGCCAACATCCGTCTTCTGCCCTGCATTCTCTGGAAAGAAGACAAGATGCTTTCATGACTGCAGACTCAGAACTTCCATTTCACACTTTTCAATCAAGATAAACCTTACATATTAGGCTAGGAAGTGTGGTTTTCTCAAATAATGTTAGAAATGTGGAGCTTTTGAAAAAATATCATAATCCACCTGAAAGTAAGGCTTTATTGTCTCTGCAGAAATGAAGAAATTAAAAGTGTTTTTGATGTTAATGGTTTCTGGTCACCCTTCTGCATTCAAAGAAATGAATGCAGTTTCTTTGTCCACATGTACATGCATGTGTATAGAAGTATTTATGCTGGCAACAGTGGGAAAGGTTTTGGTAGACAACTTATAAGATTTCATGGAAGTTTCAAGACAAGGATGAAAATGCCCTTTAAAATATCCCCCCAGAAACAAAAAAACTGGGCTGGATGGTAAGGCTCTAGAAACTTCCACACAGGAAAGACTCAAACAGGTGACCTGAGCCTGGGAAGACATGTTTAAGGAAGCATAAGTGGCCTCATACACTTGGGGTTCTCATGCAGATTTCATATTTATTTCATATTCCAATGACCGTATTTCATATGTATTTCATATTTATCTTAAGCAACTTCAGAGAACAGACTAGGACCAGTGGGAAGTAATTACAAAGAAGTAAATTCCAGTTCAATATAAGAGGAATTTTTTTAATGACTAAAGGTGTATCCTTGGTCCAGGCTGACCTTTGGTAACTTGGAAGTGTGGAAGCCTAAAGCGAACGCTACCATCCCCTTTTCTCCCTAACACCCCCTTCACCCTGCCCACCCTGGAATTTCAGGTTTGAGATGGAGTTTCACCTAAGTGGATGCTAGGTGAATCCACCTCAGTGGATGTTTCTTCCAATTCAAAGTGTATAATCATCTAAATACAGAGAAAAAAAACAACTAGAAAAATAAAAACACACAATGTGGAAAACAAACACACTAAACAGAAAACCCCTGTACAGAAGACTGCATACATACACTAGTTCATAAACCAGAAACCATGATACACATGTAAGTGCTTGTTAATGTGTGATCCTACAATTAGAGTTTTCCATTTTATAGCGTTATAGGAGGTGATAAGACTTTACATATATATATTAAAAAATAGCTGAATTTAAATAGGACTTATAGGCGTCAATCTGTGATATTTACAGTGCTATGGGAAAAGGCTTTAGAGAATGAACTAAAAATAGTAAGTATTCTACATATAATAGTATAATAAGGAGCAAAATGGTTCTTATGTTTTTTAATTAATTAATTTTTAAAATTTAATTTTTTTTATACAGCAGGTACTCATTAGTTATCTATTTTATACATATTAGTGTACATGTCTATCCCAATCTCCCAATTTTCATCACACCACCACCACCCCCTTTCCCCCCTTGGTGACCATACGTTTGTTCCCTACATCTGTGTCTCTATTTCTGCCTTGCAAACTGGTTCACCTATACCATTTTTCTAGATTCCACATATATGTGTTAATATACGATATTTGTTTTTCTCTTTCTGACTTACTTCACTCTGTATGACAGTCTCTAGATGCATCCACGTCTCTACAAATGACCCAGTTTCGTTCCTTTTTATGGCTGAGTAATATTCCACTCTATATATGTACCAATCTTTTTTATCCATTCATCTGTCAATGGGCATTTAGGTTGCTTCCATGACCTGGCTATTGTAAATAGTGCTGCAATGAACAATGGGGTGCATGTGTATTTTTGAATTATGTTTTTCTCTGGGTGTGTCTTCAGTAGTGGGATTGCTGGGTCATATGGTAACTCTATTTTTACTTTTCTAAGGAACCTCCATACTGTTCTCCATAGTGGCTGTATCAATTTACATTCCCAACAACAGTGCAAGAGGGTTCCCTTCCCTCCACACCCTCTCCAGCATCTGTTGTTTGTAGATTTTCTGATGATGCCCCTTCTGACTGGTGTGAGGTGGTAACCTCATTGTAGTTTTGATTTGCATTTCTCTAATAATTAGTGATGTTGAGCAGCTTTTCATGTGCCTCTTGGCCATCTGTATGTCTTCTTTGGAGACATGTCTATTTAGGTCTTCTGCCCATTTTTGGATTGGGTTGTTGTTTTTTTAATACTGAGCTGCATGAACTGTTTATATATTTTGGAGATTAATACTTTGTCCGTTGATTCATTTGCAAATATTTTCTCCCATTCTGAGGGTTGTCTTTTCATCTTGTTTGTAGTTTCCTTTGCTGTGCAAAAGCTTTTAAGTTTCATTAGGTCCCATTTGTTTATTTTTGTTTTCATTTCCATTATTCTAGGACGTGGCTCAAAAAAGATCTTGCTGTGATTTATGTCAAAGAGTGCTCTTCCTATGTTTTCCTCTAAGAGTTGTATAGTGTCTGGTCTTACATTTAGGTCTTTAATACATTGTGAGTTTATTTTTGTATATGGTGTTAGGGAGTGTTCTAATAAAATAAATAAAAATAAATAAAATAAAATAAAATAAATTTTAGTTATAATAAAGAAATAAAATAAAATAAACTAATAAAAATAAGATAAAATAAATAAAATAAAACTGTCCAGTTTTCCCAGCACCACTTATTGAAGAGACTGTCTTTTCTCCATTGTATATCCTTGCCTCCTTTGTCATAGATTAATTGACCATAGATGCATGGGTTTATCTTTGGGCTCTCTATCCTGTTCCATTGATCTATAGTTCTGTTTTTGTGCCAGTACCACACTGTTTTGATTGCTGTAGCTTTGTAGTATAGTCTGAAGTCAGCGAGTCTGTTTCCTCCAGCTCCCTTTTTCCGCCTCAAGATTACTTTGGCTATTCGGGGTCTTTTGTATCTCCATACAAATTTTAAGATTTTTTTGTTCTAGTTTGTAAAAAATGCCATTGGTAATTTGATAGGGATTGCATTGAACCTATAGATTGCTTTGGGTAGTATAGTCATTTTCACAATATTGATTCTTCCAATCCAAGAACATGGTATATATCTCTCCGTCTGTTTGTGTCTTCTTTGATTTCTTTCATCAGTGTCTTATAGTTTTCTGAGTACAGGTCTTTTACCACCTTATGTAGGTTTATTCCTAGGTATTTTATTCTTTTTGTTGCAATGGTGAATGGGATTGTTTCCTTAATTTCTCATTCTGATCTTTTGTTGTTAGTGTATAGGAATGCAAGAGATTTCTGTGCATTAATTTTGTATCCTGCAACTTTACCAAATTCACTGATTAGCTGTAGTCATTTTCTGGTGGCATCTTTATGTATAGTATCATGTCATCTGCAAACAGTGACAGTTTTACTTCTTCTTTTCCAATTTGTGTTCCTTTTATTTCTTTTTCTTCTCTGATTGCCATGGTTAAGACCTCCAAATCTATGTTGAATAACAGTGGTAAGAGTGGACATCCTTGTCTTCTTCCTGACCTTAGAGGAAATGCTTTCAGTTTTTCACCATTGAGAATGATGTTTGCTGTGGGCTTGTCATATATGGCCTTTATTATGTTGAGGTAGGTTCCATCTATGCCCACTTTCTGGAGAGTTTTTATCATAAACGGGTGTTGAATTTTGTCAGAAGATTTTTCTGCATCTATTGAGATGATCATATGGGGTTTTTTTTGTTTGTTTTATTTTGTATTTTTGATCATATGGTTTTTATTCTTAATTTGTTAATATGGTGTATCACACTGATTGATTTGCATATATGGAAGAATCCTTGCCTTCCTGGGATAAATGCCACTTGATCATGGTGTGTGATCCTTTTAATGTGTTGTTGGATTCTGTTTGCTAGCATTTTGTTGAGGATTTTTGCATCTATATTCATCAGTGATATTGGTCAGTAATTTTCTTTTTTTTGTAGTATCTTTGTCTGGTTTTGGTATCAGGGTGATGGTGACCTCATAGAATGAGTTTGGGAGTGTTCCTTCCTCTGCAACTTTTTGGAAGAGTTTGAGAAGGATGGGTGTTAGCTCTTCTCTAAATGTTTGATAGAATTCACCTGTGAAGCCACATGGTCCTGGACTTTTGTTTGTTGGAAGATTTTTAATCATAGTTTCAATTTCATTACTTGTGATTGGTCTGTTCATATTTTCTATTTCTTCCTGGTTCAGTGTTAGAAGGTTATACCTTTCTAAGAATTTGTCCATTTCTTCCAGGTTGTCCATTTTATTGGCATAGAGTTGCTTGTAGTAGTCTCTAATGATGCTTTGTATTTCTGTGATGTCTTGTAATTTCTCCTTTTTCATTTCTAATTTTATTGATTTGGGTCTTCTCCCTCTTTTTCTTGATGAGGCTGGCTAAAGGTTTATCAGTTTTGTTTATCTTCTCAAAGAACCAGCTTTTAGTTTTATTGATCTTTGCTGTTGTTTTCTGTTTCTGTTTCATTTATTTCTGCTCTGATGTTTATGATTTCTTTCCTTCTACTAACTTTGGGTTTTGTTTATTCTTCTTTCTCTAGTTCCTTTAGGTGTAAGGTTAGATTTTTTATTTTGAGGTTTTTCTTGTTTCTTGATGTAGGATTGTATTGCCATAAACTTCCCTCTTAGAACTGCTTTTTCTGCATCCATAGGTTTTGGATCATCGTGTTTTTGTTGTCATTTGTCTCTAGGTATTTTCTGATTTCCTCAGTGATCTCTTGGTTATTTAGTAATGTATTGCTTAGCCTCCATGTGTTTGTATTTTTTGCTGTAATTGATACCTAGTCTCATACTGTTGTGGTCGGAAAAGACGCTTGATATGATTTCAATTTTCTTAAATTTACTGAGGCTTGATTTGTGACCCAGGATGTGATCTATCTTGGAGAATGGTCCATGTGCACTTGAGAAGAAAGTGTAATCTGCTGTTTTTGGATGGAATGTCTTATAAATATCAATTAACCTATCTAGTCTATTGAGTCATTTAAATCTTGTGTATCTTTAGTAATTTTCTGTCTGGATGGTCTGTCCATTGGTGTAAGTGAGGTGTTAAAGTCCCCCACTATTATTGTGTTACCATTGGTTCCCTCTTTTATAGCTGTTAGCATTTGCTTATGTATTGAGGTACTCCTATGTTGGGTGCATATATATTTATAATTGTTATATCTTCTTCTTGGATTGATCCCTTGATCATTATGTAGTGTCCTTCCTTGTCTCTTGTAACATTCTTTTCTTTTTTTTTCGTATGTATTTTTTTTTGGCTCCGTTGGGTCTTTGTTGCTGCATGCAGGCTTTTCTCTAGTTGCGGTGAGTGGGGGCCACTCTTCGTTGCAGTGTGCGTGCTTCTCATTGCGTTGGCTTCTGTTGCTGTGGAGCACGGGTTCTAGGCACATGGGCTTCAGTAGTTGTGGCTTGAAGGCTCTAGAGCGCAGGCTCAGTAGTTGTGGCACACGGGCTTAGCTGCTCCGCGGCATGTGGGATCCTCCTGGACCAGGGCTCAAACCCATGTCCCCTAGCATTGGCAGGCAGATTCTTAACCACTGCACCACCAGGGAAGCCCACATTCTTTATTTTAAAGTCTACTTTATCCGATACGAGTGTTGCTACTCCAGCTTTCTTTTGATTTCCATTTGCGTGGAATATCTTTTTCCATCCCCTCACTTTCAGTCTGTATGTGTCCCTGGGTCTGAAGTGGGTCTCTTGTAGACAGCATATATATGGGTCTTGTTTTTGTATCCATTCAGTGAGCCTGTGTCTTTTGGTTGGAGCATTTAATCCTTTCACATTTAAGGTAATTATCAATATGTATGTTCCTATTACCATTTTCTTAATTGTTTCGGGTTTGTTTTTGTAGGTCATTTTCTTCTCTTGTGTTTCCCACTTAGAGAAGTTCCTTTAGCATTTGTTGTAGAGCTGTTTCGGTGGTGCTGAATTCTCTTAGCTTTTGCTTGTCTGTAAAGCTTTTGATTTCTCCATTGAATCTGAATGAGATCCTTGCTGGGTAGAGTAATCTTGGTTGTAGGTTCTTCCCTTTCATCACTTTAAATATATTGTGCCACTCCCTTCTGGCTTGTAGAGTTTCTGCTGAGAAATCAGCTGTTAACCTCATGGGAGTTCCCTTGTATGTTATTTGTCATTTTTCCCTTGTTGCTTTTAATAATTTTTCTTTGTTTTTAATTTTTGTCAGTTTGATTACTATGTGTCTCGACATGTTTTTCATTGGATTCATCCTGCCTGGGACTCTCTGTGCTTCCTGGACTTGGGTGGCTATTTCCTTTCCCATGTTAGGGAAGTTTTTGACTGTAATCTCTTCAAATATTTTCTCAGGTTCTTTCTCTCTCTCTTCTCCTTCTGGGACCCCTATAATGTGAATGTTGTGTTTAATCTTGTCCCAGAGGTGTCTTAGGCTGTCTTCATTTCTTTTCATTCTTTTTTCTTTATTCTGTTCCATGGCAGTGAATTCCACCATTCTGTCTTCCAGGTCACTTATCCATTCTTCTGCTGCCTCATTTATTCTGCTATTGATCCCATCTAGAGTATTTTTCATTTCATTTATTGTGTTGTTCATCATTGTCTGTTTCATCTTTATTTCTTCTAGGTCCTTGTTAACTGCTTCTTGCATTTTGTCCATTCTATTTCCAAGATTTTGGATCATCTTTACTATCATTATTCTGAACTCTTTTTCAGGTAGACTGCCTATTTCCTCTTCATTTGTTAGGTCTGGTGGGTTTTTATCCTGCTCCTTCATCTGCTGTGTGTTTTTCTGTCTTCTCATTTTGCTTATCTTACTGTGATTGGGTTCACCTTTTTGCAGGCTGCAAGTTCGTAGCTCCCGTTGTTTTTGATGTCTGTCTCCAGTGGCTAAGGTTGGTTCAGTGGGTTGTGTAGGCTTCCTGGTGGAGGGGACTAGTGGCTGTGTTGTGGTGTATGACGTGCCACTCCCTTCTGGCTTGTAGAGTTTCTGCTGAGAAATCAGCTGTTAACCTCATGGGAGTTCCCTTGTATGTTATTTGTCATTTTTCCCTTGTTGCTTTTAATAATTTTTCTTTGTTTTTAATTTTTGTCAGTTTGATTACTATGTGTCTCGACATGTTTTTCATTGGATTCATCCTGCCTGGGACTCTCTGTGCTTCCTGGACTTGGGTGGCTATTTCCTTTCCCATGTTAGGGAAGTTTTTGACTGTAATCTCTTCAAATATTTTCTCAGGTTCTTTCTCTCTCTCTTCTCCTTCTGGGACCCCTATAATGTGAATGTTGTGTTTAATCTTGTCCCAGAGGTGTCTTAGGCTGTCTTCATTTCTTTTCATTCTTTTTTCTTTATTCTGTTCCATGGCAGTGAATTCCACCATTCTGTCTTCCAGGTCACTTATCCATTCTTCTGCCTCAGTTATTCTGCTACTGATTCCTTCCAGTGTATTTTTCATTTCAGTTATTGTATTGTTCATCTCTGTTTCTTTGTTCTTTAATTCATCTAGGTGTTTGTTCTTTAGTTCTTCTAGGTCTTTGTTAAACATTTCTTGCATCTTCTCGATCTTTGCCTCCATTCTTTTTTTGAGGTCTTGGATCATCTTCACTATCATTATTCTGAATTCTTTTTCTGGAAGGTTGCCTATCTCCACTTCATTTAGTTGTTTTTCTGGGGTTTTATCTTGTTCCTTCATCTGGTACATAGTCCTCTGCTTCTTCATTTTGTCTATCTTTCTGTGAATGTGGTTTTTGTTCCACAGGCTGCAAAATTGTGGTTCTTCTTGCTTCTCTGTCTGCCCTCTGGCGGATAAGTCTATCTAAGAGGCTTGTCAGTTCTTATCTTATGTTAAAGCAATAAGATATGGTCTAGGAAAGTGACTACAGTGATAACACTATGTATTTATTAATGTGATATTTCAAGCATTGTGCATGGATTATCCCAATTAGACCTGCACAAATCCTGTGAAATGGTATACCTACTATTTTTTAGTAAACCCATTTTGCAGATGAGGAAATGGAAACTTAGGACAATTGATAACTCACTTGCCCAGGATAACCAGTTAGCACAGCATGGACCCTGTGTCCATGGACCCAAATCTAGCCCGTCTCCAAAGCCCATAGATGTAGCCACACTGTTGTACCACTGTTGTACCGTTCTAGGATAGAATGTGAAATTACCCGATGATGTACAACAAATGCACAGAGAAGGAGCCTATGACCAGTGAACATTAGTCCACCGACTTCATTATTAATGTTAGTTAATAAAATGATATAAAGTACACTACAAGAAAAGACAGCTACAGACCAATATCTCTCATGACATAGATGCAAAAATTCTCAACATATTAGCAAATCAAATCCAAAAAAGTATAAAAAGAATTGTACACTTTGACCAAGTGGGATTTATCCCAAGTAGGCAAGGCTGGTTCAACATTTGAAAATCAATGCATGTAATTCATTAGATCAACATCTAAATTCATTAGACTGAAAAGAAAAATCACATGATCATGTGATCAGTATCCTGCAATTTTGTATCCTACAATTTGCAATTTTGCTATATCATGATTTTGCAGGATCAGTAGATGCAAAATAGCATTTGACAAAATCCAGTGCCCATTCATGATAAAAACTCCCAGTAAACTAGAATTAGAAGGGAATTTCCTGAACTTAATAAAGACTGTCTACAAAAATCTACAGCTAAGATCATAGTTAGTGGTGAAAACTGAAAACTTTCCCTGTGAGATCAGGTACAAGGCAAGGATGTCCTCTCCCACAATTGCATTTCAACATCATACTAGAAGTTTGTTTATGCAATTAGACAAGAAAAAGGAAATAAAAGGTATACAGATTGATAAGGAAGACATAACTCTGTCTTTGTTCACAGATGACATGATTGTCTATTTAGAAAATCTGAAAGAATGAGCAAACAAACAAACAAACAAACAAAAACACCTGGAACTAATCAGCAGTTATAGCAAAATTGCAGGATACAAGGTTAATATACAAGTCAGTTGCCTTACTATATACCAGCAATGAACATGTGGTATTCGAAATTAAAAACACTATAGCATTTACATTTGCACCACGCAAAATGAAATACTTAGGTATAACTCTAACACGATAGGGACAAGATCTATATGAGGAAAAGTACAAAGTTCTCGTGAACAAAATCAAAGAACAATAAATGGAGAGATATTTCATGTTCACAGGTAGGAAGACTCAGTGTTGTCAAGATATCAGTTCTTCCCAACTTGATCTATAGATCAAGTGCAATCCCAAGCAAAACCCCAGCAAGTTGTTTTGTTGATATCAACAATCTGGTTCTAAAGTTTATATAGAAAAAGTAAAAGACCAGAATAGTCAATACACTATTGAACTAGAAGAACACAGTTGGAGGTTTGAGTCTCTACCCTATGAAGCTATGGTAGCCAAGAGGGTGCGGTATTGGCGGAAGAATAGACAAATAGATGAATGGAATGGAATAGAGAGCCCAGAGACAGACACATAAATCTAGCTAACTGCTCTTCAGCAAAGGGATAAAGGCAATGCAGGTAAGCAAAGATAGCCTTTTCAAAGTGCGTGCTATAACAATGGCAACATGCAACAAAGTGAACGTGGACACAGGCATTACATTTTTCACAAAAATTAACTTAAAATGGATCATAGACCTAAACGTAAAATGCAAAACTGTAAAACTCCTGGAAGATAACATAGGAGAAAAACCTAGGTGACCTTGGTATGATGATGACTTTTTAGATACAACATCAAAGGCACAATCCAGGAAATAACTAATTAATAAGCTTGGCTTCACTAAAATTTAAAACTTCTGCTCTGTGAAAGGCAATGTCAAGAGAACAAGAGGGCAAGCCACAAGACTAGGAGAATATATTCGCAAAAGACAGCATCTAATAAAGGAGTGTTATACAAAAACATATAAAGAACTCTTAAAGCTCAACAGTAAGAAAACAAGCAACTGCATTTTAAAAATGGGCTAAACACTGTAATAGACTCCTCACCAAAGAAGATATACAGGTGGTAAATAAACATGTGAAGAGATGCTCCACGTCATATGTTGTCAAGGAATTGCATATTAAAACAATAATGAGATATCACTACATACCTATTAGAATAGCCAAAATCTGGAATGCTGATAACACCAAATGCCGGTGAGGATGCAGAGCAACAGGAGCTCTCATTCATCACTGGTGGGAATATGCAAATTGTACAGCTACTTTGGAAGACAGTTTGGTGGGTTCTTACAAAACTATACATACTCTTACCATACGTCCCAGCAATCACACTCCTTGTTATTTACCCAAAGGACTTGAAAACTATGTCCACACAAAAATCTGCACATGGATGTTCATAGCAGCTTTATTCATAATTGCCAAAACTTGGAAACACGTCCATCGGTAGGTGATGGATAAACAAACTGTGGTACCTGCAGACAAAGGAATATTATTCAACACCAAAAAAATAGAGCTGTCAAGCCATGAAAAGACACAGAGGAAACTTAAATGCATATTACTAAGTGAAAGAAGCCAATCTGTAAGTGTACATACTGTATGCAAACTTAAAATGTACTGTATCCAACTGTATGACATTGTGGAAAAGGCAAAACTAGGGAGACGGTGAAAAGATCAGTGGTTGCCAGGGGTTAGGGGTCGGGAGAGATGAATAGGCAGAGCACAGAGGATTTTTAAGGCAGTGAAAATACTCTGTATGATATTATAATGTTGAATGTATGTCATTATACATTTGTTCAAACCCATAAACCACCAAGAGTGAACCCTAATGTAAACTACAGACTTTGTGTTGAAGTAAGTTCATCCTTGGTAACAAATACAGGTCCCTGGTGAGTGACGTTGATAAACAGCAAGGCTGTACCAAATCTGTACCTCCCCCTCAATCATGTTGTGAACCTAAATCCGCTCTAAAAAATAAAGCCTTCATTAGAAACAAAACAAAACTATAAACCGTAGAACACAACATTTATTTGTATGCTGAAAATAAGAAGGCTTCTTTATACATTTCCCAATTTAGAAAAATGATAGAAAGTGACTCTCAAGCCCGAAAGTCCATTTCTGATCACTGCTTTTGGCAACATGTAATTATTTTCCCCTGGAGCCTTTCTGCACAAGGACCCTTCAGGTGAATTTGAAGCCTGGTGGGTGCAGCTCGCACCGAGCTGTGAGAAAGCCTCCCGGCCTTTCATCTGGCCCGTGGGTCTCTGTCGGCCTCGAGCTCCTGTTTGGTTTGCCTGTACCCAGGCAAATATATCTCCGACTCAATATTGTTGCTCCAGAGCTGACCTAAAGAGGAGACTGTTCACAGAAAGGCGAGAAAAAAACGAAGCTGAAATGAGGCAAGACCCCTTTTAACATGAAAAGGAGAAGTGCCACTTGAAATTAAATTCAAAATGAGTTTAAGGTGGTCCCTCTAACAGTTTGTCAACAGAGAGGATAAATGAGTGTGAACAAGCCAGGCTTTAGAAGAATGACAGGGAGGAAATTAAAGAAACAGAAAATAAGAGTGGGACGTGGCCAGCCCGCGTAATTCATGCTCGTATCTGTGGCCTGCAGTGTGGGCAGTTGTACCATCTTTGCCTGCATAGTTTCATGTTTTCTTTCTAAAACCACATTGCACTGGGTTGTGGTTTCTATGGGTGAAGTGATCCAAGCGGACGTGAGAGCACGGTCGCCGGTATGAGGAGCCAGGCGATGTTTAACCAGTAAGCCTCACAGAAATCCCAAAAAGGATGCCCTTGAGATGCTGAAACCAGGCCACGTGGATGGCAAGCAGCTTGGCCCACGTGGCCATAGGTTTCCTTTGAGAGGCCTTGTGTCACCTCCCGGAAACCCAGACACCAAGCAGTCTTGCTTTTCATAGACACGACAATTGTACTTTCTGCTGCTTGGGGGCAGCTCGGAAGGCCTGGGATGAGGCCGCCTGTCATTTTGGTGGAAGTTGGGCCCCTCCGCCAGCTGCTCAGTGCCTGCATTCTGACACCTAGCCCTTGACCACGTGGGTGGACTGGCTTGGCTGGGAATGATGTAATGTACTCGTGTGCACAGATGTGGGAGTATTAGCAAATTTGCTCCTTTTTATATTTGTTGGGATAGATCCTGCACCATCATCAGAAAGCAGCACACCCGACCCCATACCTACATGGCATCAGTAGTTTCCAAGAGCGGTCCTGACCAGAGCAACCCCAGCGGACTTCTTAGAAATGTAGATTCTCAGGCGCAGAGCACACTTACTGAATCGGAAACTCTGGGCTGGGGCCAGCAGTCTGCTTTAACAAGCCCCCCTGGTGATTCTGATGCAGGCTCGAGTGTGAGAACCAGGGCCCCGGCCAGCACCCTGCTCGGGGGTTTAACTGTCCCATTTGACTGTAGGAACAGGGTCCACTTCTGGATCTGCCAGGGGTCGCCGGCCTGCCTTTAGGCAATGCGCACCAGGGCTTGCCTCTGAAGGTGGGCCTTTTCCATTTTGCCCGCCAGCCCCAGGGGTGGGGGGGGCTCTCGCTGCTGCCCCCGCCCCATGCCTTTGCTGTAGGACACCTGCACTCCAATCAGCCGTCGGGTGGCCGGGCTCTGAGGTGTTTCCTTACTGGTGGCAGTGGACTTGGCCTGTCCAGTTACCTGGCGACCAGTGGAGCGTATCTGTGAGAAATTCATTGCTGGTTAAGCTGTTTTGCCCCCTGTGCTAATGCTGCCGACCCTGATTCATTAGCATGAGTCTGAGCCCTGGGGGCTGCAGGGGTGAGCCTGCGAGGTGCCTCTCCTGCCGGGAGGAGGGGGGAGAGGATTCTTCCCTGGGATGTGAACAAGTGTGTGTGGGAATCCCGGCTCCGCACTTCCTGGAATACAGGTCCCGGGGCCTCCCAGCACAGGGCGGTGACCAAAACCGGTTCCCAGAGGGGTTTGCTTGTGCTTCCAGATCCCATGAATTGCACACACCCTGAATCCTCTGCGGGCCTTCGACTTTAGTCTTAAACCCTGTTATTACTAATAACAGCTGCCGACAGCCCTCACACGTTCTACCCAGGATCCCACGGTGCTTTTAGGGTACTCGGTGGGCTTTCAGCTCTTCCTCTGCTCAGTTAAGTGAGGTCCGTCGTTTTGTCTCCACAGCACGAAACATAGAACTGGCACCGGCCAGGCTCTGTGTAAGCGCTGTCCCGGGAGGGGAGAGAATGAGCTGGAGAGAAAGCAAGGGGAGGGAAGGAGAGGGGAAAGTAAAGAACGTAACACAAGATCCAGAGCAATGCTGGCAGCGTTTCAGGTCTCTGCTGTGCGACAAAGTGCCCCCAAGCCCAGTGGCTTCAAACAACACTGGATTATTTCTAAGCACTGTTTGGGGCTCAAGTTGAGGGGATTCTTTTATTGGTCTCCCCAAGGCTCAATCACGTGGCTGCATCGAGCTGGGAGCTGGGTTGACTCTATTACATCTGAGATGGCTTTAGACTTCTTTCTCTGTCTCTGTCTCTCTTTTTGTGCCTTTCTCTCCCCTCTCTGTTTCTGTCTCTGCCTCTCTCTCCCTCTGTCTTTCTCTGCCCACCCCCTTTCTCTCTCTCTCTCTCTCTGGCGGGGCATCCATGTTTCCTAAATGGTGCCTGTCTTCTAAGAAAGAGGCAGCTGAAACTGGCTGTGCTCTTCAGGCCTGGGTTTGGAAGTCTCAGAATTTCACTCTGTCATGTTCTGTGAATCAGGAAGTCACAGGGCTGCCCAGGTGCAGAGGAGGGAAATCCATCCCACCTCTTGATGGAAGCAGCCACATGTCTGTGCAAAGATGGAGAAGTTGGGACTGCCTTCGGAGACCAGCTCCCAGGGATGCAAGCCTGCTCCTGTGAACTCCCGGCTGAAACCCTCCCATGGCTTCACGTGTCATAAAAGCCGAGGTCCTGCCTCGTCTGCAAGCTGACTTGTTTATTTGCTTCTTGTCTGCTGTCTGTCTCTCTTCACCTGGACGCAGGTTCCTTGTGGGCGGGCATTTCTATCCATTTGTTGCCTGCTGTCCTCAATGCCCAGCGTGGTGCCGGGCACGTAGGAAGAACTCAACAAATGTTTATTGAATGAGTAGAAAAAAAGTGCACATTCGAGTAAATCCAGACATATGTTTTTATCTAGTTGCCAGATTGTATTTTTTTTTTTTTTTTTTTTTTCCGTATGGGGGCCCCTCACTTTTGTGGCCTCTCCCC
>NW_006769874.1:554351-560964 GCF_000442215.2 Lipotes vexillifer | reverse complement strand
GTATGTGGGCCTCTCACTGTTGTGGCCTCTCCCATTGTGGAGCACAGGCTCCGGACGAGCAGGCTCAGCGGCCATGGCTCACGGGCCCAGCCGCTCCACAGCACGTGGGATCCTCCCAGACCGGGGCACGAACCCGTATCCCCTGCATCGGCAGGCGGACTCTCAACCACTGCGCCACCAGGGAAGCCCCAGATTGTATTTTTTATTCTTGTGAGTGTCAATACTTTATTTTGGTGTAAAGACAGGAAGCTGGAAAATACACTGTATTTAAAATTTTCTTGGTTCCCCTTCACACTGTGGAAACCCCTCCCCCCAGAGCTAATCTGTCCAAACTCAAATACTTAAAAATTACAGCAGCAAAACAAAAGCGTAGAAAACATAAAACCAGATGGAGAAGGGTCAGTAGTTTCACTTGGTGTGGACGACTGAGGTGCTGAACAGGAGCTTCTGTTTCTGTTTTTTCTTTTCTTTCCTCCTTTCTCTGCAGAGAGGGCATCTGGAGTAGCTGGCGCATCCAGTCGACAGTGTCACAGATACCTCTCTCACTTCCGCTCACCTGTGAGTTCAGCATCTGTGAACTGGCTCTGCAGCCTTCTCTGGTCTCTAAAGAAACCCTAGAGATATTCTCAGGTGACATTGAGAGCAGATTGTATATTATAAGCATGCCCTGAAGGATGCTGTATAAGACAGTACCCCGTGGGACTTCCCTGGTGGTCCAGTGGTTAGGACTCCGCGCTTCCCCTGCAGGGGGCACAGGTCCTATCCCCGGTCAGGGAACTAAGATCTCACATGCCGCTCAAAAAAAAGACAAGGCCCTTAACTTCTGGTTGTTGTGACATATGTGAGACAGAAAATATCATCCTGAGTCTGGCTGGGTTGAGGTTTTGAAGAAAACGTGTAACTGAGCTGAGAGCCCAGCATGACTGAAGGGGGGCTCCCATGTACCCTGGCTACCGCAGTGCGCAGAACTCAGCCTGCATGGGACAGCGGGGCGTCACCTGTGCCGTTGTCCACAGCGAACAATGACACAACACCCAGGCCCGTGGGTGCTGGAAGGCAGCACCGCGTGGGACCAGACTGGGCCTGTTGCATCCCAGGATTTATCAGAGAAGCTTCTCTTCCTGTTAAACTAGTGCTCAACCTTAGAGCGATGACTCTCGCCTTCCCTGGTATCTTGTTAATTTGTGAATTCTTATCAAGTGAATCTTTTTTTTTCCTCCTTTTTCTGGTTGGTAAACAAAAACATGCCAGTTTTAAGATGAAAATATGTTAATATCATATAACAATAAAGTAGTTTTAGCTCCTTCAGTGGATCTCCAGAGCTGAGTTCTTTCCTTCCGTTGCCTTTGTTTTGGGGTGAGTGGTAGATAAGCCACTCAGCTCAGAACCTGGGTTGAGTCTATTTACAGAGTATGATAAATGGTAAACACCAGGTTCTAACTCTCAAAGCTTAGTCCGTGGCATTTTGTTCAACAATAGGGCCCTTAAATTTGGGAGGACCCTTAGTTTTTACACTACAGGAAAGATATCTGCTGATGTTTTCAGACAGGATGGAGGTAAAAACAAGTGATAGTATGTCTAGGATAATAGTAATAAGGAAATGTTACTATAGTAATAAGGAATTTAGAAGACCTTTATCTGGCCATTCTTTACTTCTTTTTATTTTTCACTTCTTTTAAATTGTCATTTTTACCTATCTTTCACAATTTTGAAGCCTTTATAGTTTAGCAGTGAAGTTTTGTCAATCCACTCGGTTAGAGCACACACTCGCTCTTAGTGGATAATGTTGAAATCTGCATTTTCCTTAAATGTAAATGGAAAAAATATTTGTTGTTGATTTATCAGGAATAATAAAACTTCTCTAACTTCAAAAATGAAAAGACAAGCAGAAACTAACACACCATTGTAAAGCAATTGTACCCCAATAAAGATGTTAAAAAAAATGAAAAGACAAAATGATTACCATTATGTTAATATAGTCTAATTTGATTTGACCCAGTTTTAATGAATCTGAAATTGCAAAATATATTAGTTCCGCTTTTCCAATGATAAGTTATTTTTCTTGACAGTCTGTCTGTTCATCCTTATTTTGACCAGAGGGCTGTGTCGAAAGCATATCTAGATATTCTGAGAAGCAGTAAAATAATATGGCTTTTGAATACTTAGTTCTATGTTTTACAAATATTGTTCATCACTAATATTAACATAAAAGAACTTCAAGAACCAGAGATAATTTTCCTCTAAAAATGACACGAAATAATAGCACATTTGGGGCATCTTATTATGTGCAGGCATTTGTTACATGTGGAGAATCTAGACAGATATAAAGACTACATTTATTTGAGAGGGGGAAAAGTTATGTCAACTACCAAACACCAAATAGACATGCAAGCATATGTTTGTAACTCCAGAAATATTGAAATACATGATAATATCTCCAAATAAGAAGTGTTTTATTTTTGTGAAATGCTTTTGTGCAATGAGGTGTCTCTTTTTCAGAGCTCACCGGTTGTTGGAATTGAGGATTTATTGTTCTTTACAGACCCTGATGTCTCCCCCAGCATCAGCATGGGAGGTATCTCAGCAGCCCCCTCCCGGGGTAAGTGACAGAAGACGCCTCAGTGCGGCCTGGAAATCTTAAGGTTATTTATCAACTTGATAACCAAACCAGGACTGAGTGTGGTGAAAAGCGGTCTTCCTCCCCGAGACGTTCACTGCACAATCTCTAAGTTTGTGGGCTTGATAATTACGCTGTCCCTGTGACGGGCTTTTCTCTGTGAAGATGAAGCTGGTTGTGTATTACTGCTGTCTGTGTGCTTTGTCCTTCATTTTGTCAGCATTCTTCATCTGTACTTTAATACCCTAAACTGTTCTTCATTAAACGTGGAAGGAACACTTTAGAATGATTTTTGCAGATGTTCCTAAGAGGTAAAAATACAGAGTTCTTTCTGCAGCTCCCATAATCGGATTTGTAAAGAATCTTGGAGTTCCAGGGTCCCCCAGGGTTTGGACAACCCCCTAGAATAGACGGAAGAGGGTGTGATAGGGGTTTTTTCTCCGTTTTTCTTGCAATTTCAGCAGGCAAATCACCCGCTGCAAATAGTTTCCTCCCTTTTCACGTTGTAAAATAAAAGGTGGAGAGACTCTGACTGGCTTTTACAAGATAGAGGTGGTGTTGGCGTGAAAAATAAAGTTCCCTAAGAAGAGGCTGCGCGCTGTCCCTTCTAGGACGAGGTGTGGACGCTGTGAGCTGCCTCCCGGTGCCTGAGCCCGAGGGGCTGAGTTGTGGGTGCTCAGGCCATAAACAGCCTTCAGGGCACTTAAAAAATCTGCATTTTGTGGGTGTCGGCAGAACGCACTGGCTTTCTCACCGCCATCTGTCCTTTGTGTCTGAGTCTCCCTTTGAACATTTGCCTTGGCTTGTAAACACTGCCATTTATTTCACTTCCGGTTTCAAGTCGATGCCATTTTGCCAAATGCACTTGCGGTCTGTCCGTTCCTAAAAGAATCTTCATTTTTGTTAACCAGACTCGGCTTTTCTTGCTGGTTTCAGGGCCCCCCCTGAGAGCGGGCACTTCCGCTGATGACGAGGGCGAGGATGGAGGCCCATTTAGACCTCACATTCAACCCCAAAGCCCCAAGTTAGAGCGCTCTCCAATCAGCCTCAAACGCAGTTGTCTTCGTTGTTGACTCATCAGGGCTGAGTCAGGGCAGAGGAGGTAGACCTGGTGTCCCTGCCCGTCACTTACAGGGCATCTGGGAAAACGCATTGTTTCAGGGTTTGTCCCTGAGAGAAACCCCCCTCCCCACATGGGCTGCTTCCTGGAGGATTCCTCTTTCTTCTGTAGTTCGTGCTTCATCGATTTCTTCATTGTGTGAGGTGAGCAGAAATAGGTCTAAAGATGATTCTGAGCTGCAGTAGGAGGCTGTCTCTACCTCATGTCACCCCGTTGGCCGTCTGCTCCTGGCACTTTCTGCCCGGCCACACGGGCCTCCTGTTCTCTCAGCACAGCAGACGTCCTCTTACCCCAGGACCTTTGCACTGAAGTTCCCTTTTCCAGGAATGACTTCCCTCAGACTTCCCCACGACACTCCCTCACTTCCTTCTGGTCTTTACTCAAAAGGCCGCACCAAGGAAACCATGTGATGTTTCCCCACTGCCTCCACGCCCTGCCCGTATTTAAATCACCTTCGCCTGCCTTGGTTTCCCTTCTCAGCGCTTAACCACCATCCAACATAATACACGTTTCATTTATTTATTTCCCTTAGTGTTTTTCTCTACCGTCTGCCCTTGAGCATCTTTCTCACTGTTACATAGTGTTTTCTGTAATCCCCAGTGTCTTAGAAAAGTGCCTGGCATTCAAGAAATACTTGATGAATAAATGAAAAGATTCGGGAATTTTCTCAAAACTGTTCTTTTTCTTGGCAATACTTTTCATTTTCTTTCATTACACGCAGTCTCTGAACCAAGAGCCGGGACACATGAAGACATTTAGCTGTGGACGTGGTCACTGGGCTTCCCGGCATTGGCCACGCGGCCCCTCCGTCCCTTCCACCCGTTCCCCTTCTCCACCTGTCCAGACGCTTCCCGTGGCCAAGCTCGCGCCTCGCCGCAGACCCTCCCGCACGGATCCTGCTGCTGACGCGCGCTCTCCGCTCCAGTTTAGCCCGCACGGGAGGCTGTAGACGCCTGGAGGGGGTGGGCTGCTTCTCCTGCTTCAGCTTCTGTCCAGGGCAGCCAGGACTCCTCTGCCAGGAAGCACCCGGGGTGGGAGTCCTCATGGCTGGCCCTGTGAGCGCACAGCTCGTCTGCTTAGTCCAAGGGGTTTCACCCTCAGCCTCTCATCCCCAGGAGAGCACTCAGCACGGCACCTTGGACGAGTGTGATTGTGATGATGCTTTTAGCGCTCAAAGACGGTCTGTGAAAGTCACCTTCCTTTTCTAAAAACTTGTCTTTTGGTCCAAAATTCCATTTTAGGAAATCTCTTCTTCCTTTGCAATGAAGAATATGCCAGGGCTTGAGAGAAATGATCAGCCTTTATACTCTTTCACAAGCAATATTAGACCCTCTGTGGGACCTAAATGTGGGCCTTTAGAACGGAAGGAATAAGGGCTGATACATATAATGAAGAAAAAATAAGTGGTGATAATCATCTCACCACTGCTGACGTCTGTTTCTAAAGTGTTTCATTTTCCTTTGGGAATATACTAATTATTATTCGGTTATGTGGATTCAATTTGGAGTGTTTTCACTCATCTTGTTTTCTTATTTAATCTGTGTATGAGACTGTGAATGTTTTTAGGCCTGAACTAGATCTTTTTTTTTTTTTTATCTTTATGTATCTACGTTCTAGCACAGTTGCAGGTACAGAATTAGTAGGACACAATAAATATTAAAGTGTGAGGAACGAGTGAATGAATGTGTGAATGAATGAATGAGCCCTAACCCACCATACTGGGTTACGAGGATGATCTATGATAACACGTGTGGCAACATCTTACAAGTTGTCACCAGCGTCGATGACATCGTGGGGCCCTTCATTGGGACCTGTAGATTCGTGGCTTCAATTTCAGGGCAAGGTCAGCAACTTTTGAGGCACAATCCCTACCGCTGAGAAGCTTCAAAATTCTCATTCTACTCAATCAGAATGCCAAGAGAGAGGTAGGAAAAATCTTCTTTTAAAGCTTACTTGCTGCCTGCGTATAGGATTTTCTCAATTATGCCTAAGAGCACTTCACTTTTTTAGCTTTGTTGGAAAAGTTTTTAAACTGCAAAGTGCAATATTGTTGAATTATTCTGAGTCAGCCAGTCGTGGGCTTTGAACCTGGTTCTTCCAGTTGCCTGTTGCAGACCCTGGGTAAGTCCCTTCTGTCTGCTGCATCTCAGTTTTCATATCTGTAAAATGGGAGCAGTAATTCCTACCCCATTTGGTTATTAAAGAGTTTAATTAAACAAATTAAATCATACGAAGTTCTGCTCACAAACTTATCACCCAATGACTGTGTTTGCTTCTTTTTTTTATTTCTCCAACTGAGTTCAATTAAAAAAATAACACCCCTGGGCTTCCCTGGTGGTGCAGTGGTTGAGAGTCCGCCTGCCGATGCAGGGGGCGCGGGTTCGTGACCCGGTCCAGGAAGATCCCACGTGCCGCGGAGCAGCAGGGCCCGTGAGCCATGGCCGCTGAGCCTGTGCGTCCAGAGCCTGTGCTCCGCAACGGGAGAGGCCACAACAGTGAGAGTCCCGCGTACCGCAAAAAAAAAAAAAAAAAAATAGCCCTGATAGGAGTGTGAAGTAAAGAATTGAAAATAGTGGAAAGAGAGCATTACACTGTACTGTACCTCTGCTTATAAGTTTGTCGTCAGAATAAACTCAGTATTCAGGTGATGCTACAGCCACTTTCTCTAATTGTTTCATAAATGTAAGAAATGGTCCCATATCACATTGATCCAACGCACAATTTTATTCTTTTACGGGTAGAGCTGGGATGGGAAGGTTTAGCTGATGGGCGATAGATGGGTGCTGACAATCAAACGTGAGGCCGGCTTTCAGTGTTTCCATATGCTTTCCTACACCAGGCTCTCCTTGCCTGAAGGGGCGCCTGGTTTCCTGCTG
>NW_006769874.1:540583-554332 GCF_000442215.2 Lipotes vexillifer | reverse complement strand
CTGCTGAGGGGAGTTAGCTGCTTGCCCGTCAAATACAGACGGCATTCTGCTCACTTAAGTGGTTTTGCTAAGTAAGAAGAGTCACATTCATGCCCCTCAAGATTTCTTTTCCTCAGATTTCTTTGGAACATTTAAGAAAGTCGGCAAAAGCCTCTTTTGTCCTCAGATTTACTCCAATAATCTTTAAATAATGGCTTGTGTCTATTTTGTAGCGTTTCTCCCCTGAACTTTCAAGTTGGCAGGATCCTCTGGGCCACAAAAAAATGTGTCTCATTATATTCTATGCAAAGGGATTGAACAATAAACTCTGGGACAGTGTGTAGCTGTAGCTGACAGGATGGCTTGCCTTTATGCAGATTTGAAAACAACATTTTTTGTCCTTAGTTTATAGCTTCGGTTGGGAATTTTACATGCAGTTGCCTAATTGTGGCAGGCAACGTGTACTTAATCAGACCCTGCTCGTCCCGCAGGTAAGTTGTCATCTATAACTTAGTGCCTGTCCCTGTTGGGTCCGGCCGGCTGTGAAATGTGACGGCAGCCCTGGGTAGTACAAATGGCATTAATTACCTCAAACAGGCATAAGCCAAATGGAGTCATTGGTTTTAGGAACTAACCATATCCTCCACTTAGATCAAGGATCAAACTTTTATTCTGCCTACTTCCAGGAAAACACGTTTTGTTATGTGTATATTGAGCAAACATGTCATCAGTAAAACGAGGAAAGTCCCAAATAAACTTTCTTCAATTTGATTTTTGCTTTCTATGTAGATGCTTTACATATGCATAAAGAAATCCAGGCTGATTTTTTTTTGCCTTAATATCGCAAAATGTATAAATTCCTCTTCACTCCCAAGTATACAAATATTAAAGTATGCTTAAAAGTAATAGAAAATGCATAAAGTAGAAATTCTAAAAATTCCAACTTTACCATATGTGTAGTTTACCAACTGAAAAAGAGTGATGAAAAGGGCAGCATGTAAATTTATCCGTGGAAATCTAAATGGCCTCACTGTTTACTCCTGGTAGAAATCAACAATGTCTGAGATTTTGCTTAAACCATGTATTTTATTAGGGAGCACAGACATAATTTAGTGATTAAATACAGACTTGTCTTCAATTATATCTGAAAAGTAGTTTTGTCCCCAGATGAAACAATCTTTGTGGTTTAACTGCAATTAGATATCATGGCTCTTAAAAATGTATATTATTCAATATATGTATTTATTTTAGGCAGGTAAAATGTCTGGGTTATAAGAGGTAGCATGGTGGAGTGGCCAGAAAGACCTTTCAGAAATCAACAGCATTTGAATACTGTTAAAATGTTTAATGTACTGATGTCTTCATTAAGAAAAATGTGACATAATCAATGGTAAACCAGGAATTCAGATAAATTTAAAATTAACCTATATTAGCACTCAAATATCTGAAACCCTGAGAACTCTAAGAACAGGAAGATCATAAGCTGGAGAAGCGTGGCCTTTCTTCTGGGTGTTCTTCTAATCGAGGCCAACATTATCTGGAAAGGACAGATGGCAGTCATCTGAGATTTTGCAGGCCATGTTCATCTCTGAATGAACCTTTCACCTGGCACCTTTCTTTCTTTCTTTCTCTCTTTCCTTCTTTCTTTTTCTTTCCTTCTTTCTTCCTTCCTTCCTTCTTTCTTTCTTTCTCTTTCTTTCTTTCTTTCTCTCTCTCTTTCCTTCTTTCTTTTTCTTTCTTTCTTCTTTCTTTCTTTCTTTCTCTCTCTCTTTCTCTCTCTCTCTCTTTTCTTTCTTTCAAAAGCTCTTTAACAATCTAAAAACCACAAACCTGGCCCACAGGCTATAGCTGGCAGACCTCTGATATAGTATGTTAACTTGGCGATTCTCCTTTCTGGGCTTAAATTATAGAAGAATGAATTGAAATATGTCACATGCATCTTTTGGAATCTCTAAGTACCAAAGCCACCTGCTTTATGATATGGCATTCTTCTGTCTAAACCACAGGCTCTATTATGTTTATCCTTATATGCTAAGATCCTAACCCAATGCCTGATACATGGTAGGTTTTCAGAAAATACTTGCCATATAATAGCATTTCTTATTTTCATCTAATCCTACAGTATTGAAAGGGTGACTTCAATTCTGAGAGATGGGTTTTTTTATAATCAGCCTTAATAGAAATATTTTCTTGGGCCACCCCATCCCAACCCTACCAGCTTTCTGTAAAATTTAAGGTATGGAACCCAACAGATACAATTTATCAAAACTATTTATCACCTCTATGAGCAATAGTTATGTATAGTGCAAACACAATATTAGAGAGCGAAAATAATTTAAAGGTATAAGATAAATTCTTGGCCGCTGACTTTTAAAATGTGTTTAAGTCCATATTGTGTTTATTTGTTGGGCATCTCTGATTAAAAAGTAGTGTCTCTGAGGGCAAAACCAGGACTCTTTCTTTCTCTTATTTCTTTCATGCTTCTTTTTTCCTTCATTCCTCCCCTCAAAGTGGCAAAGTACTCACTACTCAGCACACAGTGGGGGCTTAATAAATGCTGCAACCACTTCTCCATTTCTTTTAAAAAGTATGTATTTCTCAATCTGTCAAATAAACACTATATGAACAATTTAAGATTGCTTTAAATAAATTTATTTTCTGTTTTCCCCCCTTTCTTAAAAAAGAAATATTGGCACTAAGCCCTGAGGCATAATGAGCTAGGGGTTTGCAAAGTTTGATTACAATTGACTGACACGTAGTGTATAATTATTAATTTCTTCTCTCACTAAAAGAAAAGGAAGAGGGCAAAATGTATTACATTCTTACTATTTTAAAAAAAAATTGTAAGTCTAGTTGACTTACAATGTGTTAATTTCTGCTGTACAGCAAAGTGATTCAATTATACATATATATACATTCTTTTTTTACATTCTTACTCTTAAATACCAGAGGAGATCAGCCATCTTTGAAAACACATATGATGTTTATTCATCTCTCCCAATTTAAGGAAGTAAAAGAACCTGGTCTCGTAGATTTTAGAAGCATTTTGTTATGGTACTTGATGCTGTTTAAGACATTTTTTAAACCTGGGTTATAAATGTCAGAGTTAATTTGGCTTCTGTCCACTTCCCTCCTTCTGTGGCCTGAGTTTTGGTGGACGTGAGTCACACTAAAGCTTTCTGCTGGGAAGCCTCGCAGACTTAAGGGTCTGAGGGGGTCATGAGACTCTGGCTCCCCCCATGCCCCAGCACATGGAGCACGGAAATTTTGGGAATCATTTTAGGAGCTAAAAGCCTTGCTGGGGAGCTGAGCTGAGCTGGCATGGCTCCCAAGCAGGGAAGCTCCGTCCTCCCCAGCTCCTCTCCCGTTTCTCAGCATGGGGTGTCAGGGGAATCATTAAGGGGGCATCCTGGCCTCGGCCTCCCACACCTGCCGGTCCTGGTTCCCTGCTGTAATTTTATGGGCCGTGAGGAGGCAGGTTTGACGCCACGGAACACAGTCTCTGCCAACAGCTGCAGACAAGTCAGCTCACCAGACAGTAAAATGTAAAGAGGGGGAGGGAGAGATAACCTTTGAAGTTTACAAAAAAGCATGACTTTGACCACTTCCTTTTTCCTTTTTAAATTGGTGTCCCAGGTATGTTGAGAGCAACTATCGGCTAACTTTACAAGGAAAGATCCACTTCCTCCCAACACTTAGGGGCTTCGTGGTTCTCAGCATTTTAATTCCAGAGCTGAGTGGCCTTCATTTCAGAGACAACGTCTGTGAGAAGCAGATGAGAAGTGTGGCATTTTGACTGAGGTGTATATCAAAGGATGATGCACTGAAAATACACACCCACATGTATACAGAGAGCTCTCTGGATTCAAGTTTAAGGTTAAAGGGTACAAGCCATCACTGAACCCCATCATCTTTCCCACGTGTTTACTCTGCATTGGGCCTTTAGGTTTTTGTCCTTTAAAGGAAAAACGTTAAGAAAGGGAATTGAAACTCTGGTGCTATGTTTTCCTCTTTTTTCACATCTCAATTTTAATTTCCCTTTAATGCTTTTCCTTTCTACTTTTCTTTCAGTATTTTTCTCTCTTTGTTTAAAAAAGGAATCTGGGATTTTCGTTGTTCTGTCACTTTTTTTTTTTTTGCGGTACGCGGGCCCCTTACTGTTGTGGCCTCTCCCGTTGCGGAGCACAGGCTCTGGACGCGCAGGCTCAGCAGCCATGGCTCAGCAGCCATGGCTCACGGGCGCAGACGCTCCGCGGCATGTGGGATCTTCCCGGACCGGGGCACGAACGCACGTCCCCTGCATCGGCAGGCGGACTCTCAACCACTGCGCCACCAGGGAAGCCCTCTGTCACTTTTATACAGTTTAACATGGAATGTCCCGGAGGGTGTGTGTGTGTGTGTGTGTGTGTGTGTGTGTGTGTGTGTGTGAATCCCATAGCACTGATCTTGGGAAGACCTTGCTGGATTATGGGGTTTGAGTCTCCAGTTTGAACCATGCACATGAGAAAAGCATAAAAGATTCCTTTCAAATTACATAACATACCTTATATTTGGTAGCTTTGTGATTTCCAGATGTCACTTCATTCATTTTAACAATGCTCTTAACTTTTTGTTTAATGAAATGTAGGCAGAATGGATCAAATTTAGACTCTTTATGTTCAGTTCTAAAATAAGAATTAGGGTCATTATAAAAAGCTGTTTCCAGGCCAGCATAATGTTTAGAGAGAACTAAAAAAACCTCACAGTTCTCTTACTTTTTCTTCTAAACTATTAAAAGGAACATAAATACTTGCATCTTTCTTTGTAGGGTGGAAATTAACTTAGAGACCAATCCATGGATCCTCACAATTCCATCACTGAAGTGCTCAGTGATGAGCACTTACAACGTAGTTGTTACAACGTAGTTGTTAGACTTCAAAACAATCCCTTAACTCCCTGGGACTCCGAAAAAGTAAGGCAAGTGGTCTCGACCTCTCCTGTCTGATACCGTAGCCACTAGTCACGGGTGACAGTTTAAGTTTAATACAATTAAGTAACATTAAAAATTTAGTCCCACAGTCACCCAGCCACATCTCAAGTGCTCAACAGCCTTGAGTGGCCAGTGGCTATTGTACCAGGCAGAGTGGGGAGGGAAAGTTCTGTGGGACAGTGCTGGCTGCTAAGTGTGTGACACCGTACAATCTGAGAAACAGCACACAGGGCAGTCCAGGCATCTGGGCTCCAATCACAACCTTCTTACCCTCCCCTTGCTGTTGAAAGCTTGTTGAATCACTGTTATGTTATTTATCACAACAGTTCTGCAGAGTCATTGATTTAAACATGTGATGAGCACTTGCTGTGATCCAGGAATTGTGCCCTAGGCTGGGGACATAAAGACAAAAAGTGTCATTCTAGTGTGCTAGGTGCCTACTGCCTGCAAAGAAGACCAGCAAATGAACAATTCCCAAATGCAGAAGCAACTCGGACAGCTGTACAGAGGGTGCAGGGCATCGTGCAGGGGATGCTTCCCAAAGGAAGCTAAGCCTCAGTGGGGGACAAAAGTTTTGTGCACAGATTATTACATAAGAACACCATGAGGTGAAGGTTCAGAAATGGTGTTGCTGAGTTAAGGTGCATGATGTATCTACAAGAACTGGTGCCTAAATAGTCTTGTTTGACAATAGTAGAGCATTAATCTTCACACTTTGGCCAACACTGAGGCGTTTCGATATTGCAAATAAAAAATGGTTAGTTTTGCATTTCTTTTATTACCAGTGAGATAGAACACACTTGCATTATTTCACTGATACACATTCATAGGTCACTTTCATCATCATCAGTTGGGGTGGTGCACATATATGCGTGTATTGATGGTCTGATTTCTTTTTGATTTCTACGATCTCTTCCTTGGAATATTAACCTTGTGCCTGCCATAGAGTTGCAAAAATTTCAAGTTTGTCAGTTCCCTTTTAATGCTTCTATATTTTAAATTTATGGAAGCAACAGATAGTTTTAATTCTTAGGTAATTTAAAAGTTTTATTTTTTCCTTTATGCTGTATATCTTCCCAAAGCAAATATTATATAAATACTGACCTATATTGTTGTTCTGCACGTTGACTGTAGGGGGGATTCCTCTGAGGAGCTTGAAGAAATATGGATACCTGGGACCCACCCAGCTACCCAGGGAATTCCACCTTGCAGCCACGTGTGAAAGCCATGATTCACATTTGTTTTTAATTTTTAAAATTTTTATTTATTTTATTTTTTGGCTGCGTTGAGTCTTTGTTGCTGCGTGTGGGCTTTCTCTAGTTGCCATCAGGGGCTACTCTTCGTTGCAGTGCGAGGGCTTCTCATTGCGGTGGCTTCTCTTGTTGCGGAGCACAGGCTCTAGACTACTGACTTGTGGCACATGGGCTTAAGTCGCTCTGCGCGGCATGTGAGATCTTCTCGGACCAGGGCTCGAACCCGTGTCCCCTGCATTGGTAGGCGGATTCTCAACCTTTGTGCCACCAGGGAAGCTCCATGATTCATATTTTGTAGTAGTTTTATAATTCCATATTCTATGTTTATTTGATGTGACATTGTATTTCCAAAATATTTAGCTCTTTGTCTTAAAACCATTTGTTTAATAATCCAATCTTTCCCAACTTCTTTGGAATGCTATCTTTACCACAGACGACACTTTCAAAGACATTTGGGCTTTGTCTATACTTTCTGTTCTGTCTGACTGATTCCTGTGAGAGCACCTTACAGTATCCCATAGAATGAATCCTCCCTGGTTACTTTTATGGATGTGGAACTCATGTTTTAAATAGCACTCATCAAGTTGGGTTGATTAAGCAGAGGGGACCTAGAAAGTCATGGTCTGAATATAATAATCGATAGAGCCATCTGGATTGGTTGGTAGTGAGTTAATATTAAAAGTTGGTTTATTCTTGGCTCATTCAACGCAAATATGTTTAAAGCTAAATATGCATAGTTCATTCAATAACTTTTGATGGGGCCAAGGACTTTTCTTTTGAGGTTGGGTCTGCTGATGAGTTTCCTGTGAATTTTCTCGCATCACCAACAACTTCAATGCATTGTCTACGTTTTAGATTTCTGGTTATGTGATTACCTAAACACCCCTGGCATCCAACCTGACTGCAGAATCCTTTTCAGACTGTGATACAGTTTTCTCGATTGACCCAGTTCGTTGGGGTCTTTTACTGTTATCATGTCTTCCCAAAGCAGTCAGCACGGCGGTTCTTTTTGTTTAGAAATAATTCCCTCTCACAGTCATATTTTTCCAGATTATGTAAATAGTTCACTAAATTATAAAACTCTGATTATAACTACACTTGGCTTCAGTAGGAAACAAATACAGATGACCCCTGATAAGTATCACCTTGATGGTGGATAGAGCCACGTGGTCACACACGGAGGTCCTGCCACTTGGCTCAGGTGGCCCTGGTGCCTGTTAGTATATTTCAAAGAGCGCTGTGGGCTAATCTGGTTGGTGGGTTCAGTGGGGTTTCAGGGAATTTCGGGGCGCTCGTGGAGTGGGTGTAGCATGGCGTTGGGAAGCCGCGGGGGAACCCAGTGCCCCAGGGGCTGGGAGCATGGATGTTACTTCCCTCAACGCCCCCCACCACCCCCCTGTCTGGTCCTGTGCCCACAGGGTGAACTGCTGGGTCCTCCTGAGAGTTCAGTGTGGTAACACCAAGGGACTGTTATGGAGCCAGAACCCTGGGGACTGCCCCTCCCCTCACTCTCTTCCCCCCCACCCCATACCTAGTCCGCCCGCAGACTTGGGTTTTATACCCCAGACTTCAATGTCGCTGAGGTTCAAGCCTTGTCTCCATCTCCGCATCCCACGCTGGGCCTGGCCATTGTCATCTGCACCCAGACCAATGGCCTCTGCATCCACTCTTGTCCTTGTTATGTGGATTTTCATTAGGATCGTGGCTTCAAAACACGCCCAGGACCATGTCAGCCTCCTCTTCAAATATTTCAGTGCTGTCCTAGTGCTCCTAAGATAAAGACGAAAACCCTGATCTTGGTGGGCCCCATGCCCTCAGCTCCCATCTCACTGGCCTTGGGGCCCCGAGGTGGACGGAACAGCTCTTCACGGGGAGCCTTGTGCACACTTTTCCCTTCGGCTCCCTCCCCCTCCGTCTGCCTCCCTAGAAAACGCTCATCCTTCACAGGTGGGCCTCGTTCCTGGAGGAGCCCCTCCTCTGCCCATCGTCCCCCTGCTATTCTAGGTTCTCGGGTGGGGTCCCCATTCTGCTCACCCAGCTGCAGCTGCGGGTGTATTTCTGTTTGGTTAATAACATCTGTGTCCCCTGAGGAACTCTCGGCTCCTTGGGGACAGGAATCCTGTTGCTCGCCAGTGGGCTCACCATGGCTGGCACAGGTCTCAGCAAACGCTCAATAAATCATTGATGGAATATTCATCAGAGTGGACGAGAAATGTAATAAAGCCTCTAACAGAGTCTGACATGTCAGACGCACTTTTACACATATATTTCCTTTTTCCTGTCCTTTTCGTCAATCAGACAGGATCATGTTACCTATTAAATGACATATGCAGCTTTGGGCCAACTGCCTTTGATGTGGAGGGAAATGAAATGGCATCTACCTTCAAAATGATTTCTAGATCATTCGATATAAGCGAACCTGAGAAAATGTCTTAGCAGATACAAAGACAGAACATTTTCTCCAGGAGAGTGGCAGGAGTATCCTAAGTTAGCTCTGAGTCAACTGCTCTCCGTAAACCTTCATCCTCAGTAACAAAGCGTCACAGTTGCAGATGATACCAAATTGCAGCTTATTTTTAATTATATTAGACTTTTTTCTCCCCTGCGGAGAGTGCGGGGAAGCCAGGCTCCCTTTGATCCCGGGTAGGTATGTTAATGCTAGAACAACAGGAAGCCCCGCCGGACCGGATTGCGTCCCACCCCCATAGCCACCTTCACCCCGCCTGCTGCCACGCCATTCATCTACTCGGCCTGATTAAGGAAACCAGCTCCAAAGGGCCCAGGCCCTCGGTCGTATCGTATCTACGACAGCTGTATCCTTTCGCAGGAAAAAAAATACTTTAAGGAAGAAAAGTTTAAGTGATTCACTGGTTAATTTGAGTCAACAGTTAGTCCAAGATCTGGAACTTTTAGTTTCTCTTTGGCAGGGTCTGCAAACCTTTCTGTAAAGGGCCGGGGCGGGGATGGGGCACGTCTCACTCTGCTGTTGGGCAGCTCTCAGCCCTGCCTCGGGCCCTCCCCGGGGGCGCCGCTGGAACCACACCCCGCCTAGATCCTCCACTGGCCTTCCCCAGGCCGCCCACCCATCCTCCCACCTGGAAGATTCCACTGGCGGGCCACCACTCCCAGTCCCGCCCAGCCGCCTGCTGGGCTAAGTCGGATCCCTGGAGGGGTGTTGGCGACCACCCTCTTGTCTCACTGGCCCGAACTTTGTCTCACCCTCCGCCCTCTGACTTCAGCATTTACATTCCAGGCTTTAAGGGTTTTCCCACCACTTAACTCTTCTTTTCTCTCCCTCACCTGTTCAAAGCGTTCCCGTCAAAGACCACCCGAAGCCACGCTCTCTCCACTGTTTCCCACCTTCCCTTTCTCGCAACAGTCCAGCTGCCCGCTGAGAACAGGCATCTCCCTTTGCCGGGCCCACCTGGCATTCTCCTCACCCTGTCTTCTAGCTGCGTGCAAACCCCGACAGCGCAGAACACTTGTATTCCTTTTGCATCTTCCCCAGATATGACAGGTTCGTTAAACACTGAATGAGCAGAATAGATCACTGTTGGTGACTTCATGTGCAGGGTTTGTAGATTTGCATCCCCTGCGGCGGCCCAGGGAGGCCTGGTCACCAGCCACCGTGGTTGCCTTTTAGGTAAGAGCTCCCCGGCAAACAGAAGCACCATCCAGAAATGTTAAGCCTGGGAGTCAGTGCCCTCCAAAATAGGCTGCTCAAAATTTCCCATTTAGGGGAGGGAGAAAACGTCTATCCATAATTTTTTTCTAAAAATAAAAAAGGAATTAAATGTAACCCATTTAATATATAGGCTGACCCCGAGCTCACTGTCCCGTGTGTCAGTGGGTCACACAGCGCCAGGGCCGGGCCAGGAATTGCGGGGCCTGGAGTTTATACAGTTCTGGGGACAAAAGTGGGATTTGAGGAACTCTTTACCATAAAGAATTCATACCAGTAAGGGAAGTACCCTGAGGCCACCCTCAGGTGCATGGATGGTCAGTCTGAATGTATTGGTGGGCTACTGGAGGTGACACCACCTCTGCAGGTTGGGGAACAGCCTCTGCTCCCAGGATATATTTCCCACGTCCCCCATTCAGGCCACAGTCCAGCAGCTGAACCCCAGGGACAGCCAGCTTCTGGCCGAACTCTTAGGTATCTGTGCAATACCGTTTTTAAACACTTTGAATATCACCCATGGGTGTATACAATAAAGATATATTCTTAAGAGTAAATAACTTCTTAATTTAAAAATTATGGAAAATCAGTGAAAATGCAATTGCTGGTGTAGCGACAGCTTTGACAGGAATTACAGGGAATGAGTCTGGGGCAAGGTTATAGATACAGCATCATACGTGAAATTAATTCATTGCATCATTCCTAGGTAAGCTCATGCAGAATGAGTGGAATCCAGAAATGGGCAAAGAAAAGTAGGATATCATTAATCTGATTATAAAAATAAAACATAAAATATGTCAGGATTGTTATAATGGCATGTGTCATGACATGGGCCCTGGCCATGGCATTCTCGTACCTCACAGAGGTGGTTACTGGTTCCTTCTGAACGGAGCACTTGGGAGATTTCAATGTTTGATGAATTATATACCTTTCTCCTACACAGGGAAAGTGTTAGAAATTTGCTGACCTTTTCTGTGATAACAAATGACTGTTAGATTGCTACCTTTTAGAGTTAAAAAGAAAAGTCTAACCAAGATCCTTCAAAGCAAAGATAAAATTATCACATTTTATTATTATTTTTTGCGGTACGTGGGCCTATCACTGTTGTGGCCTCTCCCGTTGCGGAGCACAGGCTCTGGAGGCACAGGCTCCGGACGCACAGGCTCAGCGGCCATGGCTCATGAGCCCAGCCGTTCCATGGCATGTGGGATCTTCCCGGACCGGGGCACGAACCCGCATCCCCTGCATCGGCAGGCGGACTCTCAACCACTGTGCCACCAGGGAAGCCCACATTTTATTATTTTTAACTGAAGTCCATAGTTTGCATCAGGGTTCACTCTTGGTGATGTATATTCTATGAGTCTTGACAAATGTGTAATGTCCTGTATCTACCACTTGAGTAATACAGAGTATTTTCACTGCCCTAAAAATCCCCTGTGCTCTGCCTATTCATCCCTCCCACTGCTCAGCCCCTGGCAACTAATAATCATTTTACTGTCTCCATTGTTTTTCCTTTTTCCTCCTGTCTTATAGTTGAAATCATACAGTATGCAGCCTTTTCACATTGGCTTCTTTCACTTGGTAATATGCATTTAAGGTTCCTTCATGTCTTTTCAAGCCTTGATAGCTCATTTCTTTTAGTGCTGAATCATATTCCATTGTCTGGATGGACCACACTTTATTTATCCATTCACCTACTGAAGGGCATCTTGGTTGCGTCCAAGTTTTGGCTGCTATAAACATCTGTGTGCAGGTCTTTGTGTGGACATATGTTTTCAAATCTTTTGAGTAAATGCCAAGGAGTATGGTTGCTAAATCATATGGTAAGAGTATGTTCAGGTTCATAAGAAGCTGAGACTGTCTTCCAAAGTGGCTGTACGATTCTGCACTCCCATCAGCAGTGAATGGATCCTGGTCAGCATCTGGAATTGTCAGTGTTCCAGACACTGGCCATTCTCACAGGTGTGTAGTGGTATCTCATTGTTGTTTTACTTTGCATTTCCCTTATGACATATGATGTGGAACATCCTGTCATATGCTTATCTGCCACCTGTATATCTTCCTTGGTGAGTTGTCTTTTAAGATCTTTGGCCCATTTTTTATTTGTATTGTTTTCTTATTGTTGAGTTTCAAGTGTTCTTTGTATATTTGCAATACAAACACTCAGATATGTTTTTGCAAGTATGTCTTCCCAGCCTCTGACTTGTCTGTTCAGTCTCGTAACAGTATCTTTCACAGAGCAGAAGTTTTTAATTTTAATGAAGTCCAGCTTATCAATTTTTTCTTTCATGGATTGTGCTGCTTTCAGTGTAGTAGCTCAAAAACTCATTGCCAAAGCAAGGTCACCTAGATTTTCTCCTACGTTCTCTTCTAGAAGTTTTATAGTTTTGCCTTTCACTTTTAGGTCTCTGATCCATTTTGAGTTGAATTTTTGTGAAAGGTTTGAGGTCTGAATCTACATTTTTCTCCCCACATGGATGTTCAGTTGTTCCAGCATGATTTCTTTCTTTTTTTTTTTTAAATTAATTAATTTATTTTATTTTTGGCTGTGTTGGGTCTTGGTTGCTACACACGGGCTTTCTCTAGTTGTGGCGAGCGGGGGCTACTCTTCGTTGCGGTGCACGGGCTTCTCATTGCGGTGGCTTCTCTTGTTGCAGAGCACAGGCTCTAGGAGCATGGGCTTCAGTAGTTGCAGCACGTGGGCTCAGTAGCTGTGGCTCACGGGCTCTAGAGCACAGGCTCAGTAGTTGTGGCATGCGGGCTTAGTTACTCCGCTGCATGTGGGATCTTCCCGGACCAGGGTTCAAAGCCGTGTTCCCTGCATTGGCAGGCAGATTCTTAACCACTGTGCCACCAAAGAAGCCCTAGCATGATTTCTTGAAAAGACTGTTCTTTATCTGTTGAACAGCCTTTGATCCTTTGTCACAATGATCAGTTGCGTGGGTCTGAGTGGGTCTGTGTCCTGGCTCTTTACTCTAGTTCATTGATCCATTTGTCTGTTCATTCACCAATACCCCATTGTCTTAACTTTTGTAGCTTTACAGTAAATCTGGAAGTCGAGTAGGGTCAGCCCTCTGACTTTCTTTTTCTCCTTCACTATTGTGTTGGCTACTCTGGGTCCTTTGCCTTTTCATATAGACTTTAGAATCAGTTTGTTGATAATCACAAAATAACTTGGTAGGGTTTTGATTGGGATTTTGTATTGAATCTATAGATCAAGTTGGGAAGAACTGATGTGTCAATGGTATTGAGTCTTCCTATCCATGAATGTGAAATATCTCTCCATTTATTTAAATCTTCGATTTCTCAGTTTTGTAGTTTCCCTCATATAGATCTTGTACATATTTTGTTAGATTTATCCCTAAGTACTTTCTTCAGTGCTAATGTATTGTGTTTTTAACTTTAAATTCCATTTGTTCACTGCTGGTATATCAGAAAGCTGACTTTTATATATTAACCTTGTATCCTATAGCCATGGTATAATCACCCAATTCGAGGCACTTTTGGGGCTCAATTCTTGGGATTTTTTTACATAGACAGTCAGGTTATGCGTGAACAAAGACATTTATTTCTTCCTTCTCAACCTATATACATTTTCTTTCCTTAATGCATTAGGTAGAATACAGTGTTCCAATACAATGTTGGCTAGGAGTGGTGAGAGGGGAAATACTTGGCTTTTTCCCGTTCTTAGGGGAAAAGTGTCTAGTTTCTCACAATTAAGCATGAAGTTAGCTGTATGTTTTTTTTTTTTTTTTTTAATTTTATTTTTTGCGGTGCCCAGGCCTCTCACTGTTGCGGCCTCTCCCGCCGCGGAGCACAGGCTCCGGACGCGCAGGCTCCGCGGCCATGGCTCACGGGCCCAGCCGCTC
>NW_006769874.1:533968-540509 GCF_000442215.2 Lipotes vexillifer | reverse complement strand
CGGACGCGCAGGCTCAGCGGCCATGGCTCACGGGCCCAGCCGCTCCGCGGCATGTGGGATCTTCCTGGACCGGGGCACGAACCCATGTCTCCTGCATCGGCAGGCGGACTCTCAACCACTGCGCCACTAGGGAAGCCCAGCTGTAGGTTTTTTGATGTTCTTTATCGATGAGGAAGTTCCCTTCTATTCTCAGTTTGCTGAGACTTTTTATCATGATGGCTATTGGATTTTTTCAGATGATTTTTTGGCATCTATTGATGTGATGTATTAATTGATTTTTGAATGTTGAACCAGCCTTGCCTACTTGGGATAAATCACACTTGGTCATGGGTGTATACTTTTTAAATACACTGTTGAATTTTTGATTTGTTAATATTTTCTTGAGAAAGGTTTATTTTATTTTATTTTTTTGCCTACAGTTATTAGTTTGCTCCAGCACTATTTGTGGAAAAGGCTATTCCTCCTCTATTGAATTGCTTCTGCACCTCTGTCAATTTGATAATTTCATTCTCTAGTCTGTTTCATTCATCTGTGTGTCTAAGGCTTACCAATATCCTACCGATATCATATCAATCATAGTCTTGATAATTGTAGCTATAGAGTAAAAAGCCCTAATATTGGCAAGAGGGATTCCTCCCACTTTCTTCCTCTTTTTCATTCTTTGGGGACTGTTCTAGGGTCTCTCCCTTTCTGTATAAATCTTAGAATAAACTTGTGTAAGTTTACAGAAATTTTGCTGGACTTTTGATAGAGATTCCATTAAACCTATGGATCATTTTGTGGAGAACTGACTTCTAATACATGAGCATGGCAAGTCTCTCCAACTATTTACGTCTTCTTTGATTTCTTATATCAACATTTTGTTGATTTCTATATTTGACTTCTATTTCACTTGTCCATTTTTAAGATATATAGATGTAATTAATTTTGTGTGTTTACCTTGTGTCCTGTAATCTTACTAAGCTCACTTATTAGTTCTGGGAAGTTTTTTGGTAGATTGCTCGAGATGTTCTACATAGACAACCATGTATCATCTACAATACAGACGGCTTTATTTCTTCCCCACAAATGTGTATGGCTTTATATATTTTTATTTTTCCCTCTTATTGCACTAGAACATTCAATGCCATGTTGAACAAGAGGGGTGAGCACAGGCATCCTTGCCTCATTTCCAGTCTTAAAGGAAAATAATTCAGTCTTTAACCTTTAATTGTGATATTGGCTGTGGGTTTTTTGTAGATACTCTATGAGGCTGAGGAAGTTCCTCTCTATTCCCAGTTTGCTGAGAGATTTTATATCACTGGGTATAGAATTTGGTCAAATCCTGTGTCTGTATCAATTGATTTCTTAGCCTATTAATATGGTGGTTTATGTTGACTCATTTTTGAACGTTGAATCAGCTTTGCATATCTGGAAATTCTACTTTTTCATGGTATATTAATTTTTTTATACATTGCTAGATTGGATTTGCTAATATTTTGTCGAGCATTTTTGAGTCTATGTTCATGAAAGAGATTGCTCTGTACATGTTTTTGGAGGGAGGCTATCTTTCTCTGCTTTTGCTGTCAGGGTAATATTAACCTCATAAAATGAGTTGGCAAACATTCCTTCCTCATCTATTTTCTGGAAGAGATCGTATAAAATTTTGTGTTAATTCTCACTTAAATGTTAGATAAAATTATCTTGTGACACTACCTGGGTCTGGGGATTTATAAATTCAATTTCTTTAATGGTTTTGAGACTTCTAAGGTTACTAAGGTTATCTTTCTCATCTTGGCTGAGTTTTGTTACTTTGTGGGTTTTGAGAAATGATACATTTCTTCTACGTTGTCAAATTTATGCATATAAATTGTACAGTATTCCCTTACTATCATTTTGATGGCTGAAGGATCTGTGATGATATTTCCTGTTTCATTCCTGATGTGGTGATTTATGTCTTTTTATTTTTGTCAGTATTGCTGGAGGTTTAGATTTTATTGAGATTTCTCAAAGAGCTACCTTTTGTTTCATTGAGTTTTTCTATTGTTTTCCTATTTTCAATTTTATTGAGTTACACTATTATCTTTATTATTATTATTATTATTTTTTTAATTTTTTTGTGGTACGCAGGCCTCTCACCGTTGTGGCCTCTCCCTTTTGCGGAGCACAGGCTCCGGACGCGCAGGCACAGTGGCCATGGTTCACGGGCCCAACCGCTCCGCGGCACGTGGGATCCTCCTGGACCGGGGAATGAACCCGCGTCCCCTGCAGCGGCAGGCGGACTCTCAACCACTGCGCCACCAGGGAAGCCCTATTATCTTTATTATTGCCCTCCTTCTGCTTGCTTTGGGTTTCTTTTGCTTTTCTTTTCTAGTTTTCTGAGGTAAGAACTTAGAACATCATTTTGAGATTTTTCCTTTCTATGTATGCATTTAGTGTTATAAATTTCCCTCTTAGCTGCATCTCACAAATTTTGATATGTTGTGCTTTCATTTTCATTCAGTTCAATTTATTTTAAAATTTCCTGTTAGACTTCCTCTTGAACCCATGGATTATTTAAGGGTGTTGGCTACTCTCCATGTTTGAAGATTTTCCTTTTGTCTTTCTGTCGTCAATTTCTAGCATGACTCCACCTGTCATTGATTTCTACTATGACTCCATTATGATCAGAGAACAAACTCTGCATGATTTCAGTTTTTTTTTAAATTTGCTAAATTAAAAAAAAATTATCCAGGATATGGTCTGTCTTGGTGAATGTTCCATGGGTGCTTAAAAGGAATGTGCATTCTGCTGTTCTTGGGTGATGTTGTTTTATGACATTGCTCAGTTCTTCTGTATTCTTGCTGGTTTTCTGTTTAGAGGTTCTATCAATTGCTAACAGAGGGGTCATGAAGTCCCTAACTGTAAATGTGGATTCTCTTTTTCTTCTTTAAGTTCTTTCAGTGTTTTCTTCATGTTTTTGAAGTTCTGTTGTTTGGTGCATACATATTTAGGATTGTTATATCTTTTTGGTGAATTGATTCTTTACTCATTGTGCCATGTCTCTCTTTTTCCCTAGTGATTTCCTTTGCTCTGAGGTCTACTTAATCTGATATAATACAGACATTCCTTTTTTGATTTTGCATTATATATCCTTTTTCATCCTTTTACTTTCAAACTATTTTTGTACTTAAATTTGAAGTGAGTTTTGTGAAGACAGTGTATATTTGGGTTGTGTGTTTCTATCCATTCTGCCACCCTCTGTTGTCTAATTGGTGTATTTAGACCCTTTACATTTAGAGCAATTATTGAAACTTAGGGCTTATGTCTGGCATTTCAATTTTTGTTTTGTTTCTTCTGTTTCTCATTCCTCTGTTTCTCTTTTCTTGCTTTCTTGTGGATTACCTCAGCATATTTTAGAATAGCATTTTTATTTGTTTATAATGTTTTTGATCATATCATGCTATATAGCTTCCTTAGTGGTTGTTCTAGATATTACAACATATATAAGTAACTCATCACAGCCTCCTATATCAACATCTTACCACTTGGAGTGAAGTATTGAATGTTTACTCCCATTTGGGTACCTTTAACACTTTTCTACTTTTTAAATAAAATTGTCTTAAGTATTTCCTCTATACACATGGAGCACTACATCAGATAGTGTTAAGTGTTATAATGTTTGCTTCAACCATCAAATGTAATTTAAGAATCTCACGAGAAGGATAGTCTATGATTTTTACCTCTATTTTTACCCAATGAATTAAACTGCTAGAGTTGCTATAACAAAATTCCACAGATGGGGTGGCTTAAACCACAGAAGTTTATCTCTCACAGTTCTGGAGGCTGGAAGTCCAAGATCAAAGTGCCAGCATGGCTGGGTTCCTGGTGAGAGATCTCTTCCTGGCTTACAAAGGGCTTCCCTCTCCCTGGGTCCTCACATGGTCCTTCCTTTGTGTGAGAGCACCCCTGGTGTCTCTTCCTCCTCCCAAAAGAGCACTGGTCCTATTGGGTTAGGGCCCCACCCTTATGCAACCTTACTTACTATTTTAAAGGCTCTATCTCCAAATATATTACATTGAGGGTTAAGGCTTCAACATAAAGACTTGGGAACATAATTCAGTCCATAACACTCAACCATTTCTTTCCCTTTCTGAAAAAAAATATTGAACATCTCAAGAATTTGTGTATCATCTTGGGCAGGGGCCATGCTAATCTTCTCTGCATTGTTTCAGTTTTAGTATATGTATTGCCAAAGTGATCCTTCCAATAGTTTTTTGAATACTTAAATAATTCTTGTTGATTGAGTCTGTTTCTCACCATAGAATCTGTTTCTCACATAGATTTTTTTAATCTTTATAACATATTGAATAGATTCATTTTCAAAAGCAAGTTAACATCCGCTTGTCTATGTTGACCAAATTTCTACATGTCCTTAAAACATTATAACTTTACCAGTGTATTGGGGCAATTGGTGAAATTTAGGATGTAAAATAGATAATAGCGTTATAGCAATATTCAGTTCTTAAATTTGGTCATTTTCCTGAGGTTATATAAGAGAATGACATTTTTATTGGGAAACATATGATGAAATATTTAGGAGTAAATGGTCATTATGTCTGTAACTTTCTCTTAAATGGTGAACTAATAATAATAATAGTATAATTATATGTATATGTACATACATGTATACATGTAAAAACATATGTAAAGAGAGAGAAAGGGAGACATAAAACATGCATTTTATGTGACACAAAATGAGGTATGTTTACAATTGATACATCTATAGCTGAAGGACTTACGGGAGTTCATTGTACGATTCTTGTACCCTTGTATAAGTTTGACAGTTTTTCAAAATAAACAGTTAGAAAAACCTTAGAGTTAAAAAGATAATTCCCTCTCAACTTTACCTGGGGATATCATAGATTCCAAGATAAAAATAGCCTTAGTTCTATTTTTCTTCAGTGTATTAGCATTACTAGTAAAGATAGAATGAAAACAAAACTACAGTGCTAACCGCAAGTATAATCAATAGTCAGTACGTGTTTCCAAGCACAGAAAACAGTTCAACAGAATTTGCCATTTTTGATTCCCTTGGACGGTACAGTGATATTGTTTAAGATGTGCAGAACCTGTGGGAAAGCATCCTCTTCATAAGCCAGTTGACAAGCTTGTTATGAATTAGAAATCATTTGAGACAGAAACTGTAGGCAGATAAGTTCTCTGCGGCTGAAGATTGGAAGAAATCCAACTGAGCTCTTATACAGATATGGCAGCGGATTGGATGGTACTCTGATTAAAGTGGGTAAGCCCATGAAACACTTGTAAACAAGAGCAAGTTTCTGGAAATGGAGGTGACTGATTTGATCCCTTCAGTGCAGGCAAAGTTTCAAAATGGGTTGAGAAAATGAATACAGGTCATAAAGGAAAAGCACGTTAAGTGACCTAAGATCTAGATTGCAATATCTAGACATATTTGAGAATGATTATAAACTCTGTGATACAAAAAATTCTAGACTAAAACAAGGAAATAAAATATTTGAAAACCTTTACATTTGTTTGGCCTGGAGGACTGGAAGGATAGGTCTACTGGGGTGGGAGAGACTGGATGCTTTCTGGCAAGTACACTGATCCCAAGGTTAGACAGAGCATACATTTGGCTCCAGGAATTTGGGCCAGTTTGAGAGGGAAGGGACTGAGCAAAACCAGACAGGCTGACCTGGTCCTGAGTCCCAGGTGCAGTGAGTTAGCACAAGAGGATCACAACTAACCAGAGTTTCACTGAGCATCTCCTGTACTATGAAGTTTTCTTCATCTGGGTACCTTGTACCCCAGAGCAATACCAGGGTACTCTTAGCAAGGAAGAAAATGGGTGACAGGTGTTGGGTGGGCAGCCAGCAGTGAGGCCACCAAGCAAGAGTCCTGGCCACCCACTGGGCCCGGCAGTGAGTCCACACTGACACCAGGCAGATGGCCGTGAAGCGTCTGCACCTGGTGCTCAGAATGCTTGTAGAACCAGCAGTGAGAGGAACCAAAACAAATGAGCAGGAAATCGTCAATACAGTTATAGGTCTGAAACACTGCATTCACACTTAACCAGAGAACAAGAGACCAAACACAGCCGCTGTCATTCTGCATAAGACGCAGTGCCATCGTCATAATTCAGAAAGATAGGTTCTGGCACCATCAAACCAGAGAGAAGATGCACACATCTTAAACTGGGGATAAGTTATTACTGAAATTTGGGTCTTGGCTACACTGGGCTGCATTTGGAATCTTAGCCTTAAATTACAGGGGACCTTGCCACCTGGTACAAAACGGTGAGGCAAGTTTCCCACTTTGTACATTGTGGTGGAAATTGGAGGGACACAGCTAGGCTGGCAGTGTTAATAAACTGCAGCATTGAAGGATATTTGTAAAAAGATATCTCACATTTCCCTCAAAGGGCCTTCTTTCTCGGCTTATGGAGTGGAGGGAAAAGTGTGAACAGTGAGACACTGCAGACAAGTGACCCCGAGGCCCAGAGAAGGTGAGTTGTATGCGTGTGTGTCCTTCACTCTCTGCTGGACCCCTCCACCCCACC
>NW_006769874.1:515856-533715 GCF_000442215.2 Lipotes vexillifer | reverse complement strand
TTATATATATATATATATATATATATATATACACACACACACACACACACACACACACACACACACACACACACATATGTATATGTATCTATATATATCTATCTTTTTCAGATTCTTTTCCCATATAGGTTATTAAAAAATATTGAGCATAGTTCCCTGTGCTATACAGTAGGTCTTTGTTGTTTATCTATTTTATATACAGTAGTATTTATATGTTACTCCCAAATTCCTAATTTTCCCCTCCACCCCACCCCCCCCCCGCCCCGCCGCCCTCCCTCCCATACGCCTCCTTCCACACTGGGCCCCATGTGGATTCAGCTGGTTCAGCCTGAGAGCAGGCCTGAGGTGGCAATGCAGAAGAAGAAAAGAAAGGTCACAGACAAATGCTTTTCTTTATCATGAAAATACCCACAAAGCCTGGCTGAGGGCTGAGCAAAGCTTCCCGTCCTACAGATGTTCCTACGGGGGCTATCTTTACTGAGCTGGAGCCTCAGCCTCAAAGCCAGATATATTGGCTCAGTTTCCCAAAAGCATGTTGAGGTCACCTTAGGATAACCTGAGCCATATTTGAGCTTCTTAGGGTGCATGTGAATTCTTGAAACTTGTAGAATTTAATGAACAAACTTTCTTCCAAAGGCTATAGGTTAAGGGTGTAGCCTCCAGAATCCCCCCAAACTCAGAAAAGGGTCAAAGACCCACACCTATAATACATACTTTTATATGCACAGATGTGCAAACTTACAAGCACACAAGTGCGTCTCTTGTCTGTCAAATGAGGGAGTTTGAGAAGATGATCTTCTTAGAGACTCATTCAGACTGTAAAATGCCATGAATATACATGTCTAGAAATCTAGGGACCAGATACCACCACTCCAGTGGCACAAGTAAACTGGAAACACACACACACACACACACACACACACACACACACACACACTTACTAATGCCTTTCACGTGTAAAACAAATCGTGTCCTGTCGCTAGTATAGTCTAGCTTTAAATCTGATTCTTTAAGCAAAGACTATAATGGTAGGTCGTATGCACATGCTCTGGGGCTGTCTGAAAGATGGACCCATCTCTTTCCTTATTTCCGGTTTCTCTTCCTGAGTCATCCTTGGCTGAACGAGTGTCCCCCAAATGTGCTGGATCACAGCGGTCCCTGGGGGCCCCTGGTAGAATGTGCAGTTCTAGGCCTTTGCCTGAAGACGCTGATTTAGTTGGTCTGTGTTGGGACCCAGGAATCTGTATCGTTATCAAGCTTCTCAGTGAATTCCTGTGATGATTAGACAAACTTGAGAAATCCTGAATCAACGCACCTGGCTGTGACCACTGGTGCTGATTCGATCCGGCAGACATGAAATTAAAGGATGTTTCATGATCACAGAGCTCCTTCCTTGGAGCACTGAATGAGAATGAGTTCCGAGTTATCCATAAAGTTTCCTCACCAAGGTCTTAGGGTTTGAAAATGCAACACTATGCCATTGATCTCTTAGTCCTTCCATGCTTCTGCCTTCCTGGTCCTACTTGTTTCTTGGTTTATTTTCATCTGTTTGGAATTTTCTCTAACCTGGAATTCTATCACATGGGATTACTTTAGCTTTCCAGTTATTTCCGTGTTTTTTTTTTAAAAATTTCTCCTCATCTGCTACACTTACAGTGATGTAATTTACATCACTAATTTGGGATTTTTAAAATATTGTCTCAAATACTGCACTTGATACCACCCTTAATTACGCTATGCTAAATAATATCTTTTTGTTTGTACCAATCTTAGCCTGGGGATCTAGCTGTCTGTCAGATGTTTTTGCTGTCTAATGGCATCAGTGTTATCTTGTCAACTAACTTATCCTGGAAGGCCAAGGCAGAGAAGTCTAAGTATTCATAGCATACCAAGAATATTTTGACAGGCATCCAAAAGCATTATAAATGTAAAGTATGGAGAATAACTACCGGGTTTACTCATCATAAGAAACAATGTTACCGAGTCCAAGCTGTACTGCTCTGCACAACAGGCCAATAAACCGAGAGACGAGTTGTTGGGACAAGGAATAGCGACTTTATTCAGGAAGCCAGCAGACGGAGAAGGTGGTGGACTCGTGTCCCAAAGAACCCTGTTGCCTGAGTTAGAATTCAGGCTTCTTTTATACTAAAAGGGGAGGGAGTAAAGTCAAACACTTCCTGGTTCTGGTCCACCTCAGGAGGCAATGTGTTAATTTCTTTCTTCCTGCAGTCATTCACAGATGGGCCTGGTCATAATGTTTCCTGTGAGCTAAACAAGGTATTTTAGCTTAATGCTCATGACCTGCAAGGCAGGGTTTCCAAAGATGGGCCATTATGTATAGTTTAAGCTTATTGGCAACATCCCTTTAGTGAGTGACTTGTAATAGAAGACAAAGGTCCTTCCCTATCACAACAATGCAGGGCACACTGACTGTGTGTAACACGTGAATCTGTGCATTAGAAACGTAAAGAGGGATAAGTGCCCTTTTAGGCAGAGTCTTCAAGTCTAGCCTTGGAGGTAAGACATGAACATAAAAAAAAAAATAAAACATTTCTTTCAGAAGAAGACTATTTGTAAATCAGATGAGAAGGATTCTCGAAGTAAAAGGTATCTTGGTCACTTACATCCGATGTATTCAACTTCCCTTGCTAACATGCAGTTCTCCAGGAGGTAAGTCCCTTTCTAACACATGCATGAATGCCTATTCCGAATACCTTTTGCACAGTCATATTCATGGTGTTTTCACAGGTATATGAAAGAACTGTCACTCCACAATATGGTTTCAGTACTATTTCCCAGTAAAAGAAGCATCATAAATAATCCATAAGAAAGTAACCAGCATAGTGTAAACCTGAAAAGTAAACAAAAGTAACCCCTGTCCTTTGAGGTTGCCTGGACTGTAGCGGGGGAGGGTAGAGAGGAGAGAAAGGCACGGCTATCTTGGAGGATCATGTAACAGTTCCCTTGGGACTGCAAATGGTTAAAGCCTCTTAACTCATGCAGATCTAAAATCAGCGTTGCTCCCACCAGACACGCAAGATTCCAGAATAGAGCCGAGTCCAGCCAATGCACCCGGGGCTCGAGGGTGTAGCCCTCGGCGAGCAAGGCGCCCCAGCTGGGCACGGGGTGGGTGCAAAGTCTACGTGTGCACGACTGCGTGATTGGTGGGTAAAGGTGAAAAAGCAAGCGTTGAAAAGACACATGCTGTGACAATGGCAGCGAGGCGTAGAGACTGAGAAGTTTTGAAAACCTCTGTGTCATTCCCCACCCCCCCCATGCCTCGCTTTCCCGGGCCCCGAGTCCCACAGCGCAGGCGCCCACACGTGGCGCGGCGTCTGGTGTCGCAGGAGCGGCTGTGACGTGAAGGGCACTCGGGCGGGAACGCTAGCCGACCTGGTCAGGCCCAGGCTAGCGTGGAGCTGCAGTCAGTCTGGCCCGGGTCCCCATGCGTGCGTGTGCACAGCCCCTCACCTGAGTGGGGAGGTAGGCGCTGGTCCCCCTCTGCCCTAAGACGGCACTCCTGAGGACGCAGCGTGCAAGGGGCACACAGGGTGGAGCCTGGTCACGGCCAGAGCAAGCGGCAGGGCTGGAACCTGGATCATCGGCCGAAGCCCGGCTGTCTCCAGCTACCCCCGCAAACAAGCAGAGCACTGGGCTGCCTGGTGGGAGGGCCTGGGGTGATGCGGCCGCAGCAGCTGAGGAGACACCTCCTTTTCTCCTTAAAGCCAATGGGATCGAGGCCACCTCGGAATCAGGATGAATTAGGATGATGGCAGCCAACCCTCAAACTGCCACCTTTTCCAACAAAGAATTCCTGGATGTGCAACAGGGAGAAGGGGCGTTTCCGCAGAGACCCCGTTCCTTGGGTCAGAGCTTTGCTCAAATTGAAGGTCCTCTTCCCTTCCCCAGAAGCTGCACCCTAAGCAGGCTGCAGCCCGAGACCACCTCCGGGAGGTTTCCCATGAAGCAATTTCACAGACGTCCAGCTGGAAGGATCCTGCAGATTCTTGGGCAATGGAGTGACTTTCTAGTCACTTGCAGAGAAAAGTGTCTCCCTCTTTTAGTGGCCAATTCAGGCCCCCACTATTAGCATTTGAATCAGGCAGCCGTGCTGTTTTGATTGAAAAGAGAAACCCAGCCTTTGTTGTTGCAATTCAGGGGCGTAAGTAATTTTCTACCCTCCTTTAATCAGGGTAAATAGTTGGGGAAATGGCGATATATATGGGAAAAGTGTGGTCTGGCCTCGGAAATGCAAACGCAGCTCCTGTCCCTCCCGCAAGTGACAGCTCAGCCCCGGGAGATCAGAGCCTCCCTTGGCTGGCTGTCCTGTCCATCAGAATTTGGCTGAATGTCTTCAGAATATTCTCTTTGTTTGGATTAAACCAACTCCAATAATTACAGAAATGCAGCAAGACATGATTGAGTCATGGATGGTCAAGGTCTCCTCTTCAGTCCGCTGATCCATTTCCTGCACATGAGGAGAGAAGCGGGGAGCTCCATGGCGGGTACCAAGGTGACACCAACACTCTCTTAGAAGCCAAGACCCCAGCTCCTGGGAGCACTTTGTAATATTTAATCTGTGCACTTAGGAGACAGCTTGTTCATTTTTCTAACGAATAAGAACTGCAAAATTTCAAATTTAAAAAGATGCAAGACCAGGTTTTCAAAAACCTTCATATGCCTCATTGTTCCTTTATTTTGCTCCCATTCCCCCATATTGTGTACATGGAAAAGTGAAGATTTCAGATTCTTAGAAGCGCAGATGACTAAGGACAACACGTCTGGGGAAAAAAGGTCCTTGCAAAGTTGATGAGTTTGCAGCCAAACTCAGAGCCAAGGTTAGCAGGATTGCTTACTTCTGCACCCAGACACTGCAGCAAAGGCCGCCACCCTTGTAGGAAGCTCCTGGCAGCACTTCGGTGCCTGCAGCTCCTGGGCTGCAAGGATGACAGGCTTGACCGTATCCCCACTGAGCATCCAGCAAAGGTGCCTGTAAAACACCAGAGGTCGTGTGAGCCTGAGGCCCCAGCCCAAGGGAAGGGCCCAGGACCCCTGGCCTTGGCTCCAGCTGGGGGGAAACCAACACAGGCAGCGATTCCGAAGCTGCCCGGCTCCGCTCTGCATGGCTCTGCTCTTCATGTTCAGAGACACAGGGAGATGCTTCTCCCCCGCTCTACCGAAGACCCGGCTCAGCAACTAGGAGAAACTGCTCCTGGCATCACAGTGGGCCTTCAGAGGGCATCTGTGCAAACCAAAGCACGTTTTGTCGACTCTTCTAGCTAAAACGTTTGCTAGCTTCCTTTACTGCTCCACTTGCCTTTGGATGACAGGCAAAGTCCCTCCTCTGAGACTGGGTTGACTCATTGCCTTTACCTCCCCTTCTTGCCCACAAATCCATCACCCCTTCCAGGAAGCCTTCCAGGATGCTTTCCCTTCACTCATTAGCTCCTCCTAAGCTGAGGCTGAAATTGCCCTTCTTCCACTTATATTCTTTAGCTGTTTGAACTCTGTAAGAGCCTCAAAGGCAGGTACCACGTCTTCTAATTATTGTGTGTCCTCCCATAAGCCTGAGTACTTTCCCAAGGAAAGCAATTTGTCAAACAGCTGTTCCCCAGGAGGGATAAAAGGCTGTGTTTGTTTCTGCCTCGGTGTTTGCTGTATCGTGCGTACAGAGACAGACGGCAGGCAGGGCGTTCAGACATCTGTCTCATCCCAGTGTGAGGGGCACCCGTGCCGAGGGAGCCCGACTTGCCCCCCGCTGCTGGCGCCCCCAAGCCTTCCCGTGTGCCCACCTCGCCAGAGCTCGCCCGCGGGGCAGGCGGTCGCCCTGTACTTTGCTTCAGCTGTTCTGGCCTCACCAGGAGAAGCAACACAGAAAGGGAGGATGAAGCCTCGGGGCCTAGCCTAGGGCCACCACTGGGAGCTGTGACGCTGGGCACTTGTCTCACCAGCTCTAGGGTCTGTGTCCTCACAAATCAACCGGTGACGACAACCGTTACACCGTGTTCTCTGGAGCCGCTGTGAGCACCGGGTGAGAGCGCGTGGGGCCTACAGCTGCCACTGCGGAGGGACATGTCCTTGCCACCATCCCTGTGGGGTCCGAAACTGTGGCTCCAAGGGTAACCCTTGGGTCCCGGCCTCCTGAAGGGACTTCCCCATGAGACCGCGGCCTCCTGGCCTCTGTCCCTGTCTTCCCAATCCACCCAGGATGCAGGCAAGGGAGGGAAGGCACAGCCTGGTGACAAATATTGCATCTGTTATTAGCATTGAGAGGGAGGCGGCAGCTAGTGAGGCCGATGGTGTTACTGGCACCGGGCAAGCATCTCCAGCACGTGTGTCCCTTTGTCACTCTCTGAGTCACTGGTGTTGCAGACCAGAAAGCAGGCTCAGGGGCTCGTGAGTGCCCTCGTGTCCACAGCAGTGAGCAGCCCGCCCAGGGAGCGGGGGGACAGGTGGGGGAACTGAATCCTCACCCCCTTCCGGGAGGCACCCCTCCAGCCATGCGCTCTTCTTCAGCCCCAGACTTCCCGGGTTTAGGCCCAGTTTGTGCCACAGGTGTTATTACTGATGCTCTAGAGGAATAAAAGGAAAACGCAGTTTCTTGGGCTATAAAAATGGGTGGATTCAACATGCTTCACACAGAATCCATACAACTCTGTCCACACGTGAATGCACACTGCATGGGGTCGGGAAATGCTTTCTTCACTCCCGTCGTTTGCTGTTGCTTCTTTCAGGATGGGTATGAGCCAGCGGCTTCCAGCGAGGAAAAATATTGAGGCATCCTAATAACAGCACTGTGTGTTCAAGGCGTGCCGAGCCTGACAGCTTGCTTCTGTGTTTGCTTTTCTCTGTTTGGTGCTACCCTGAGCAGACTGCTGGAGAGGAGCGGCCAGTTTGCAGATGTGGACCCAGAGGGCAGAGCTGGCGGTGTGGTCAGTGTTGTCTTGGTCTGGAAGCTGCACAGTGAGGCTCTGTCTTAGATCTGGGGTGGGGGGCATGGGAAGGGGCGGCCACAGCACAGTACCCTCCTGGCTGTGAGTCAGCAGACTGTGTGGTGAAAGTCCTGACACATCCAGGAGGGCTGCCTGGAAGCAGTGGTCACCATTTATAATTAAGCATTAAAGCACATCCGTGTGTACTGAACTGTGTTTTCATTCTGGGTCTTGATGTGGTGACCAGAGGACAGAGACATTTGGTCTTAGAGACATAAAAATCTAATCTTGAGTCTAATTTACAAACAAAATGAAACCAAAGCAGTGCCTGCCTTTCTGTGGTCTGATTTTCCTACCACTTTTCTCCATGGACTTGTACAGCCCAGCAAAGCTGCCCCTCAGTAGGCGATCACAGACGAGATGAACCCTGACTTGAATGGTATTTCTTAGCAATAAGGTACTATCTTCTAAAATAGCAAGTAGTATATAATGAAAATTTTGAAATATGAATAAATAAATACACATTTTAGTGATCGTTGTTAGTCCAACTTTACCAAATTCTGTTTTAAAAATTATTTCTCACATTTTGAATGTAATGAAAACAATAACCACAGAAATCATGTTTGCTTCCAATAGCTGGGTCCCGTGTTCCCCAGGACACACAGGCAGTGTGGGGTGCGGCCCCCAGGGAGGTGGCCAGAGGGCTCCCGTCCGGCTGGTCACCAGCCCAAAGCACGGCCTCCCCTCAACTTCCTGGGCTTCCCACAGCCCAGCCAGTGGGAAAAACGATTCCAATCAGAAAACAGGAAGACACCAAGCGGCCCTTGGGTGGCATGTGAGTAGTCTAGAAAAACACCAGAAATGAGAAATATTTGAAAAAAAACAAAAAAAAGAACAAGATAACCCTGCTGTTTTTGAGAAGAATTTGGTAGAGAGAGGGGAAGGGAACTGAGAGATTCTGGTTTAATGTGGCTCCTCCTTTATGTTATTTTATTTTATTTTTTAATTTTGACTGTGCCACATGGCATGCAGGATCTTAGTTCCCCCACCAGGGATCAAGCCCGGGCCCACAGCAGTGAAAGCCTGGAGTCCTAACCACTGGACCGTCGGGGACGTCCCTGTGTGGCTCCTCCTTTCAATCTCAACCCAAATATCACTTCCTCCAGGAATCCTTCTGGGATGCCATAGGGCAGCAGGGGACACGCACTGCCCTCCCACGGCCCTCACCCTTCCCATCTGGTGTTTTCCTCCTCTCATCACCGTGGGGTGACGGATGCTGGCTTGTCCGTCTGCTCCCCTCCTTTCTCCCTCCCCCACCCCACCCCATGTTGGCAACCCAGCGAGGCGGCAAGGGCTGTCTTGGTCCCTGCAGGGTCTCCTGCTTCTGGGACAGTAACTGGCCCACAGAGGAAATCAATTAATTTTTCCTAAATGAATGAGTAAATGAGCTCCTTCTGGCTCAGTTTTCCATCTATAAAATCTGTGTAATGCCCACATCCCGCCTTCTCGCTCAGAGGTAGGATGGCGCCGCAGGCCGGCAGGACACGTCTGGTTGAGCTCCTGCCTGACCCTTTCTACCCATGTGACCTTAGTGCGGCCCGGCCTTGGTGTCCTGGTTTCGTGCGGTGGGTACAAGGATACCTACTCCAGGGTTGCTGTGAGGATGAACGCAGCAAGGTAGTTAAGGTGCTTACATAACACCCGGCTCATGGTACAAGCTCTTTGTCCAGTACGTTGTACAAGATGGGTTGCATCCATTCAGGTGGTGGTGGTGATGTTTCTAGTGTATGATGGTGCATGTCCTCCATGCCAGGTACAACCTTTCCCAACAACCTCAAAAATAACCGGAAGGGGAGGCTTGGGCTGCCCGCTGGGGCCCCATGGGTGAGCCAGCCTCTGACTAGAAGCCCAATTGCAGCCTGGTCGCTGATGGTGGCCGATCGCATCTCTGAGTCCAGATCGACGTTAGTCCCGTTTGACGTGGCAGGCACGGGAAAGACTTCAAGACAAGACCCTGGGATTCAGTCTCGAACTACTTTGCTCTCTGGTCAACTCCCCTTGTCTTTTGGGGGTCCTTATCAGACAGAGTGAAATAAACAGAGTTCATGTTTTAATTAAGGGACCTTGCACTGTAAAGAGCCCCCATCAGTCAGAGGCCGAGGCCTTGCAGAGAGGTTGGGAAAGCCAGGATTCTGTGGCCGCCTGAGAAAGCCGGCCCGCTGCTGGTGAGGTGTTGGAAGTTCCCCTCCAGTCCAGGCCAAGCCTGCCTCTGCCCTCTGAAAATGTCACGGATGCCTTGCTTCTGGGCACGCAGGTGCAGACCCATCACTGAAGACAGGACAGGGTCATCTGATACCAATTGTCTTGTAGGCTCTGTCTCCTGGGGAAGCCTTCAAATTCTATCCATTTATAGGTGTTTTACAGATTTTGACTTCCAGTCAACACATAAACAGAAGATTTGGATTCATCAGTCATTAGTTTGTTTGGATTTTCATGCAAGTTGTGGTAGAGATGATTTTTTTTCCTACACACACAGACACACATACACACGTACACATACACACCCTTATTAGTAACTATTTGTTTTTATTTCTCTGATAATTGATTTTGGTGAAGATTGATTAATTCGTCTTGCTAGAAACAGATGCTGTTTTATCTATTTAGCCAGTACCTGTGGTTCTCAAATCGTCTTCCCAAGCAGGATTGTTGAGTATGAAATGCTAATCCAAATTTTATATGCTTTTTCCCCCAAATTTGGAGAACGTTTCCATAATTTCCCCAGTGGTCAAAATTTCCAATTTGAGATATAAGAGCCTTGTGAATTTACATGATCAGGAAAAAAAGTAGGAATATTGGTAAGGGTGGATAGATACACAATGAGAAAACTTACAGGTAAAACAGCCTTGAGGGAACCACTGAATTGGTGAATCTATTGTCAAACTTAGAGTAGACCAGGGTACTTAACATAAAATTCAGAAACTTTGGGGGCGAAACCCCCTTAAAATATGTTGTATATGATTATGTACATATGATTTTCTTGGAGACAGGATTCATAGTGTGTGTGTGTTTTAACTTACGTTTTTAAGGAGGTCTGTGATCCAAAGAAAGTTAAATGTCATGAAGTTTTACCCAACGAAGTGGATAAAACCTTTTATTTGCAGAAAAAATTATACATTGGTATAGTAACCATTGTTAATATTGGTACTGCTACCATTTAAAGAGTTTATGTATAGAAAAAATGATTTCAATACAATTTCTTTTCCAGTTTTATTGAGAAATAATGGACATGCATCACTGTATAGGTTTAAGGTGTACAGAACGATGGTTTGATTTACATATATTGTGAAATGTTTACCACACTAGGTTTAGTTAACATTCATCATCTGATGTAAATACAATAAAAAGTAAAGAAAAAAAATCTCGTTACGAGAACTCTTAAGATCTACTCTCTTAACAATTTTCCTAAGTATCAATACAACTTTCTTATATACCACACACAGCAGTGTTAGCTATAGTCATCATGTTATACATTACATTCCTAGTGCTTATTTATCTTATAACTGGGAGTTTGTAACTTTTGATCGGTTTCTTCTAATTCTCCCTTTCCCGAAGACTTGCCCCTGGTTCCACATATAAGTGAGATCACACAGTATCTGTCTCTCTGTCAGACTGACTTCACTTAGTGTCATGCCTTCGAGGTGCATCCATGTTAAGTTTTTTTCTATGTTTTTTTCTAGGAGTTTCATGGTTTCAGATCTTACATGTAAGTCTTTAATCCATTTCAATTTGATATTTGTGAGTGATGTAAGAGAGATATTAAGTTTTACTCTTTAAATGTGAATATCCAATTTTTCCCAGCACCTTTTATTGAAGAGACTGTTTTTCCATTGAGTATTCTTGGCTTCGTTGTCAAATATTAGTTGTCCGTATATGCTTGGGTTTATTTCTGGATTCTTGGTTCTGTTCCATTGGTCTATTTGTCTGTTTTTAATGTCAGTACCATACTGTTTTCATCACTATAGCTTTACAGTATAGCTTGAAACCAGCAAGTTTTATGCCTCCTTCTTTGTTCTTCTTTCTCAGAATTTCTTTGGCTATTTTTGTTTTGTTTGTGTTTCCATATAAATTTTACAAGTTTTTTTTCTACTTCTGCAAAAAATGCCATTGGAATCTTGATAGGGATTGTGTTGAATCTATAGATGACCTTTGGTAATATTAACATTTTAACAATATTAATTCTTTCAGTCCATGAACATGGGATACCTTTGCATTTATTTGTGTCTTCTAAGTTTTCTTTCATTAACGTCTTATAGTTTTCAGAGTAGATATCTTTCATCTTCTTGGTTAAATTTACTCCTAAGTACTTAATTATTTTTTTATTTTTTTATTATTTTTTTTGTCGTATGCGGGCCTCTCACTGTTGTGGCCTCTCCCATTGCAGAGCACAGGCTCCGGATGCGCAGGCTCAGCGGCCATGGCTCACGGGCCCAGCCGCCCCGTGGCATGTGGGATCTTCCCGGACCGGGGCACGAACCCGTGTCCTCTGCATCGGCAGGTGGACTCTCAACCACTGCGTCACCAGGGAAAGCCTACTTAATTATTTTTGATGTTATTGTAAATGGGATTGATTTATTTTTCAGAAATTTGATTGTTAGTAAATACAATCTTTAAGAGAAGGCTCTGTCTCTTTCCTTTATGATTAACCTCCCAGAACACATGAGGGGTGAGCCTGCTTCTCCGGGGATGACCACAGTACCCAGGACCACAGTACCCTTGACTCTGGAACAAGCAATTCAGATACATCACGTTGTGGTTGGCTCCTGTCTTTTCTCTGCCCAGACACTTAGAGGATGTAGTTCCCCAGGAGATCAAAGAACAAGTTAGAGAGGGATTAAAAGCAGGAGATGCCAGAGGATGAGAGACTGTGGTTGGAGCAGGACACTGAGCTTAGATTTGAGTCCGCGCAGCTATGGACAATGCCTAAGGGCAAGAGTGTGAGCTCCTGCCCTTGGCGGAGTGGGGGTGAAGGTCACTGAGATTTCAGGGATGCTGAATTAGATGGGTCAGCAGCCTGAAGAGATGGAAAACCCAGAATAATGGCAGGGGGAAAGTGAAGGGGCATGAATTGTTTCCCAATTCCTTGGTGAATAAGAGCAAATAGCCAAGAATTACAGTGGGGGTGGCACATCTCCAAGGCACTTTGCCTTCAGAGTTTATACATGTAGTTTTTTCCCTTTTTTGATTCTAGGAGGCTAAGACAGCAAGTCAATATTGGACTAAGTATGCAGATTGAGAATGAGACTGTAGTATCCTACCTAGATGAAAAGGATGAAGAAATGTTGAAACTCCCAAAGAAATAATTAAATGGCAGATTTCTTTTTCTTTAATTCAAAGTTATGAAAAGCAATGACGGCACCATCAAGTAAATAATAATATATTTATTATAAATGTGACATTTTCATGGAGAAACCCAGAACCATGAATAAGAACCAGTAGAAATAAGAATCAGCAGAATTAGATTCACACAAAAAAAATCAAGATAATGGAAGTTATCATATGTGGAAAGTATAATAAGTATGATTGATACAGTTAAATAACTTTTACAAACAAATTTTAAATTATGAATAAAGAGTAGGAGACTATGAAAATGAATCAAATTTGTTTGAAAAAGGAAGAAATAGAATTTTTAGAGTGGAAAAAATAATAAATAAAAATATTTAACAAGTGGGCTAAAGAGTAGATTAGGCACATATATATGAAGATAGAATTAGTGAATTATGTAGATCAACAGAAATTATCCAAAATACAGCACAGAGAAACAAAATGGCGGTAGAACATATAACAGAGGGTTAAGGGACATACAGGCCAGAGTAAGAAAGTCCAACATATGTTTCATCACAGTTCCAGTGGAAGTAATCAAGAGGATGGGGAAGAAGCAATATCTGAAGAAAAAATTCTAAAATTCCAGAATTGACGAAAGACACCAATCCTTAGATTTAAGGATTCCAAAGAACCACAAGAGCAATAGATAAAAAAAGCAACAGGGCTTCCCTGGTGGCACAGTGGTTGAGGGTCCGCCTGCCGATGCAGGGGACACGGGGTCCTGCCCCAGTCTGGGAAGATCCCACATGCCGCGGAGCGGCTGGGCCCGTGAGCCATGGCCGCTGAGCCTGCGTGTCTGGAGCCTGTGCTCCGCAACGGGAGAGGCCACGGCAGTGAGAGGCCCGCGTACCACAAAACAGCAACAACAGCAACAACAACAAAAAAACACCAAATGTAAAGTGAAGTTCTTTAAAGAAGCCAGAGAGAAAGGACAGATCACTCACAAAGAAATAACAATTAGAAATACAGACGACATCTCAACAGCAACAGTGGACAAAATATTTTAGTAAGAAGAAATAGAAAAATCCAAATAGTCCTACAATTATTAAATAAATTGAATCCATAATTTGAAAACCCTCCCACAAAGAAAATAAGAAAATTCTAGGCCCATGTGGTTTCACTAGGGAATTTCATCCAAACATTTAGGGGAAAAATAATGTCATCTTTTATAAGTAAATTCCCCAGAAAATGGAAAAAGAGCGCACATCCTCCATTTCTTTTTGTGACACCTGCATAACCTAGAAGGAAAACAACAGGCTAATCTCACTCAAGAATGTAGTTGCAAAAGTTTTAAACAAAATATTAACAAATTGAGCCCAGTAATATATTGTTTATTTCAGTAATTTCTGCTCATAATGAAAATGATAGCAAATTATAAATAAGATGGAAATTCCTCAATCTGTTAGTATATTTTTTAAAAAATTGTAAATAAATAATGTACTTAATGGTGAAATGTTGAACCTGTTCCTTTTGAATTTGGGAACGACAGAAAGATGCCTATTTATTCCTATTTCTCTTCAAGCTTGGACTGGACGTTTGACCAGAGAAAAACACCAACAGAGAAAAGCAAGAAAGTAATTATTATAATTTTCTGGAAAATGTTTAACTTTAAAGGGGAGGTTGGGGCTTGTGATTGGGAAGCAAACCCTCTGGGGTGCTGGGAATGGGCTCTTTCTTGATGTGGGTGGGGATTACTAAGTGTTTGTATTATAATGAGGTGTTATATGAGATTTTGTAATAAGATAAAAGTGTTTACATAGATATTATTTAAAATGTGTGATTTTATAAAATAATCTGTAAAATATTCCATTTACAACAGCAGTAAAAATTAATTATCTAAGATTAAATTTGGGGAAAAAATGTGTAAACCCTTTATGAAAAAAATTATAAAACATTACTGAGAGACACTTAAAAAGACCTAAATAAAAGGAGTGTCATGCTCATGGAGAGAAATACTATATATTTCAAAGATGTCAGTTCTCCCCAATCGGACCTTTAGATTTAATGCAATTTCAATAATTTTTCATGGAATTTGACAAGCTAATTCTTACGTTTATGTAGAAAAGCAGCCAGTTGTAACAGACAAGACACACTGGAAACAGAAAATAGTAAGGGCTGGGGCTTGTCCTACATGTCAGGCCCTAATTTAAAGCCATAGAACAATTAAAATAGTGCTTCATTGGCACTAGCATAAATAAAACCATCCATCAACGAATTAGAATAGGGAGCCCAGAATCCGAGGGCCCAGAATCAGATGCAGAACAGAAACCATTTATGGCAGATTTATTGCCGATCTTTAGTGAAACAATGGATGATTTAATAAGCGGTGCTTAGACAATTGATTTTCCACATTGAAAGGGGATCTCTATCTCATCTTATGCACAGAAGTCAGTTCTGAGTGGTTTAAAGTCCTCAAGGTAAAAAGGCAGAGCTATACAGCTTTGCAAATATGAGAGACTATCTTGGGAGCTGGAATGGCTCTCTTAAACAAAGGCACAAAAACCATAGAGTGGAAAGGAAAAGTGTGATACCTTTGACCATATTAAAATTGAGAATGCCTGTTGGCAAAAGGATATCATCAAGGACATGAAAGACAAGTCATTAAGGGGGAGAATGTTTTACTATTTATAAAATAGCCAAATGATTAGTGTTAGCGTAACAAAAAAACCTCCTGTAATTGAATTAAAAAAAAATTCAATGGACAAATTCCATATGATATCACATATGCTATCTAAAATATGACACAAATGAACTTATTTACAAAACGGAAACAGACTGATAGACAAAGAAAACAAACACGGTTACCAAAGGGGAAAGGGGATGGGGGAGGGATAAATTAGGAGTTTGGGATTAACAAACACAAACTACTATATATGAAACAGATAAACAACAAGGACTTACTCTATAGCACAGGGAACTCTGTTCAATACCTTATAATAAACCATAAAGGAAAAGAATATGAAAAAGTTATATATATGTATAACTGAATCACTTTGCTGTATACCAGAAACTAACTCAACATTGTAAATCACCTATAGTTCAATTAAAAGAAAAGAAAAAGATTCAATAGGATGCTCAAAAATCCTTAGTAATCTGGGAAATGCCTTTTGAAACCATGACATTCTTTTTTATACCCTGCAGATTGGAAAATTTATAAAATTTGACAATATCAAGTGTTGGCCAGGATGCAAAGAAAGAGGAACCTTGCTCACTGCAGGTGGCGTATGAAACTGGTGCAACATCTTTTGGAAAACAATTCAGCCAATTCTATAAATACCGAAGGTGGACCTCACCCAGAAATTCCCTTTCTAGGCTTACAGCTCATCTATGGGAACTCTTGCTCACGGGCATCACAAGATGTATACATTTATAGCTGTATTCAAACCTCAGCAGATAACACTGTACAAGTTCCCACAACGTTCCAGGTTTTTCTTTCAGTGCCTTTATTTATTTATTTGGCTGTGTGGCATGTGGGATCTTAGTTCCCTGACCAGGGATCGAACCCCGGCCCCCTGCATTCGAGACGTGAAGTCTTAACCTCTGGACCGGCGGGGGAGTCCCTTTCTCAGTGCCTTTAACCTCTTCAATTCCTCTAGCACCCAATGAAAGTAGCTACAATAGTAGAGTCTCTTTTTTTAAAAGCCAGCCTCTGAGGTTAATGATGATCTTTGAAAGTTATACAAGTTGACAAAAAACAACAAAACAGGCAGATCAGGCAAAGACCAAGAACACAATCTGAGTCTTCCTACTTACTTCTGTTCTGGAATTACCGTAGTCCACTAGTATAGCTTGGAGTTACAGTTCCACGTGAGCTCTGTGACCCTGGGGAGACTTCCTCACCTCTCTGATCTACATTTTATTATGAAAATTTTTAAAAGAAGGAGGATAATAATTCTGTCTTGCATAGGGTGCTTTGGAAGCACAATTAGGATGATGTATTCAGGCTTAAGCACTATTTGGCCTTTGCTTTTCTCTCTAATTACCAGCATCTCTGACTGGATTGTGAGTTGTTGAAGGATGAGATTTTTCCTCCTCCAGTTCCTATTATATTGTCATCCTTCGTATTATGAAACTTTTTTTGCAGATTTTTCAAAGTATTTAAGCCAACCAGTTCCCCTCCCCAAACAACACACACACACACACACACACACACGCACACGCACACGCACACGCCACATTCCATTTATAAATAGTTTTTTGAATGTGGTGGGTAGGAGAGAGATAAACACATTTGTTTCCACTTGCCATATATTTAACCTAGTTTCGTGGAAACAAGATGAGTTTAAAGTAAGACAAATCAGAAATCCAGCTGCTCTCCAGTTTTCCCTCTCTCTGGAGCCTTAGTTTCCTGAATATAAAAGAGGAGCTCTCACCACCTTGCAAAGCTGATGTCTGGCTGATAACATATGCGGGACTCCTCGCATATAATAGACCTCGGTGAATGTTACTTCCTCCTGCCTGTGTTCTCGGGCTGGGACACGTTGGACCCTGGAAGCTGTGTGAGTTGAGGTTGTAGAATGTGCCAATCCTAATTTCCAAATGGGTTTTCCTCCTCAGTGGCTTCTTTTCAGCTGGCAAGGTCCCCGTGGTGGGAACCATTGACTGGGGCCCTTTTCTCACAGACATGCCAAGCCCTCCCCTTTGTCCCGTTTTTTATTATCAGTCTGGTACTTGATATGGAGGGAGGATGCATCTTAACTCCCCCTTCTTGTCGTACCAGCCCCCAGCTCTCCCTCGGGGCACCCCCCATGGACACCTTCCAGCTCTCTGTTCTCACCCCAGCTGCAGCCGCCTGCCCTCCAAACGCTCTTGCAGATTTCTGTTCAGGTCTCTGTCTGTCTTCCCCTCTTTCCCCCTCCCCCAGGTAGGCCTTCCCCAAATATCCTTTTACAATATCTCTCCTTCTTCTTGTTTTCATCTTTGTCTATGGTATTTATGGGAATTTCTACAAGAAGTCTCTAAAAGTGCCCCAGAGTTTCTAGGATACAGTGCAGACCTTTCTAGAGTTCTTCCTATCTAGTCCATGAAGATCCCAGAAACCCACCATCTCAAAAGCCTGCCCAGTGCCCCACCCCCATACCTGCCTGCTGACCTCTGCCCTCCGGCGTCCTCTTCCCAAACCACACGGGGCACCGGCCTCACCGTAAGCTTTCCCACCAGACTTGGCCCTCCTGTCTTAACGTCCCCTTTGTTCTTATTAAATAGGTGATTGGGTCTTTGGAGTCTCCACTGTCATTAAAAGTCCAATCTCTCTTAGTTGTCCTCAGTTTTGCTCCAGAATCAAGACACTAAAACCCCACTGCATGCAGCCTCCCTCAGGTCTCTGCTCCAATTCCACATCTGGCCACACTGCATACTGTTTTTTTCCATAGAAAGAGCAGTCTCCCTCCCACTCCTGGGCCTGGGACCTTGCCCTCTCCCTGCTGCTTCCTCTAGGAAGGGTCAGGCTCCTGAATCTCTGGGCTCAGAGCCTGCTGTACCAACCCCTCTCACAGCAACAATCACAACCTGGCCTCATTTGGGACATAATGTCGGCCTTTCCTGC
>NW_006769874.1:511096-515846 GCF_000442215.2 Lipotes vexillifer | reverse complement strand
TCCTGCTGACTAGTTACACTGGGAACCTCAGAGCTGGTCCAGCATAAGTAGCGTATATACCACTCATTCCCAAATCCGTTTGTGTCCAGCATTCTTTCCTATAAGAGAATTGGTTTGGGACTTCAGATTTAATTCACTGCCAAAGGAGGATTTTCTAAAATAAGGGACAGAGAGAAAGGAGAAATGCCATTTTATAAGGTCGCCGATTAAATGATTGGGTAGAGCTCCCGGGCATGATTTCTTGAGTAACTTTATACCCGAAATGATGTTCCTACGGCTTCACCCTCATTGCTTCCCTTGGAAGAGCCAATTTCTTTTCATTCTTGGGTCTCAGTTTGTACACAACTCCACAGGGGACCCCTGCTTTGCTGTCTTCAGGACGATGGGAGATTCGAGTCAGTGAGTAGTGACTCAAGAAAGGCCGCTCTGGATTCTGCGGCTCTCTTGCATTTTCGTGAATGTTAAGGGTTCATGTGTCGCCCACGTGTTGTTAAAATGCCCCCTAGCAGGTCTCCAGGGGGGCTTGAGAGCGGCTGGGCCCGTGAGCCATGGCCGCTGAGCCTGCGTGTCCCGAGCCTGTGCTCCGCAACGGGAGAGGCCACAGCAGTGAGAGGCCCGCGTACCGCAAGAAAAAAAAACCAACAACAACAAAAAGCACATGCTGGCAGCATCCCAATTTTGCCAATCCAGGCACTCAACAGCAGGAGTCAAGTGCTGGTTCGAGTGAGTAAGACAGACCCTGCACCTCGCCTGCCTCACAGTGTGGCTGTGAGGGGTCCTTGGAGCAGCCGGCAGGCTGGGGACACCCGTGGGCCCCATCCCAACGGAGGAGGAGTTGGTGGGGAAAGAAAAGAGCAGGGAGCCAAGTGTGAAGGGTGAGGGGCAGTGGGGTTATTCCTAGAACTCAGAGGAGAAGCAGCCTCTGGAAATAATAAATGGCAGGAAGCAAAAGACAAATTCAGAAAACTGTTTAGCCTTTTCAGTGAGACACAAAACCATGGCTTCTAAGAAACAGAGCCTCAAGGAGCGAGGAGACTGTGATGCAAGGCAGTGGCGAGGGACTTGGGGGATCAGGATTGTCAGAAAACCGAGGCGACAGCAGAAAAAGAAACTCTTCACTGGAGGCAGTGAAAACCAAAAGTGACGGAGAAAAGCAAATTGACAGAGTGGTGTGGGAAAAACGTTTCACAAGCCACTTAATACGTGCAAGAAAAGGCTAAGGGATGAAACAGTGGAGAAGCTGAGAACAGGCAAGAAATCTGATTTGGAAACACAGATAAGGTGGAAACAAAAGGACTGAAATTGCTACCACAACACAGGCCAGAGCTGAAGAGATGGCTGAAAGGGCTTTCCCGGCCTTCCTGGAAAAACCGGGAGAAAGACATTCCACCCTGAAGACAAACCATGAACTACGAGGCCTGAGAAACTCAAGAACCCAGGAGGACAAGCTACCTGCCACAGAAGGGACCACAGTCCAGCCACCTACAGATTTCTCTTCTGCTGCCTGGGATTCCAGGACGGAGGCAACTGCGCTGGAGTTTTACGGAGAAAAGTCACAATCACAGGCGTTCAGCCTCACCAGGCTTGTTTGTTTGTTTTTAGTGTGTGAACGCCCATCAGGAAACTGTGCACTGTCATTTGTGACAAAGCTTTGTGGCTGAGAAAGTATAGCCAGGATGGATTTGGTCTGGAAGCACTTCCTTGGGCTAATAATCCAACTCCACACCTACCAAGGCCACACCCTCCCATGCACTTCCGGAGAGAGGTCTGGAAGCTCAAACTGAGAGCCCGACTGCCCTCTTCCTGGGGCTGCAGTGACGGATCAGCCAGGTCCAGGGCTGAGACACTACTGGGAAAGGCTTTGAGAAACAAGTCTTTGCTCTCTTCCACAATCCAGAGATGCCCCAGACAACCCAGTGGCCTTTGAAAACTTTCAATGCTAAGGAGTCTAAAGAATTATACTGTGCAACTTTAAAAACCATAACAAAATTCATCGGGTTTCTTTCAGACAGAAAACCCACTAGTGACAGAAAAGATTTGCTATCAAGCGCCCTTTATATGTTGTCTTAAATTTAGGACGCAAATGCTTTTGTTAAGTCTGCTTAACCAGTATGGAAGAAGGGCTCACCAGAAGAACAGAATGAAAAACAAAAGTTGAGGAGAAAACACCCACACATGCAGTGATTAGCACTTGAGTTTTGCATTTTCATACGCGCGCACACGCGCACGAGCACACACACATCATGTATATATAGATATGTACACCCATCATGTGTGCAGTATATTCTACAGTGAGCACAAATTATCTAATCAAAAATCAATTTATTTTTTATAGAAGAAGAAAAATAAAAGCAGGAAACTGGAGGGCATGGCGGGGGTCCCACAACGCTGTCCCTGACCTGACTGCCCTTGAGCCCGTTATGGCACCATTGATACCCGCTCCCACAAGACAAATGGTTTTGTTGCTTGAGACGGGGGTGGGGGGGGTGGGGGGGTGTGGGTCTGGGGAAAACCGCCTCTCTGGGAAGTGAGGGGTGTGTGTGTGTGTGTCTGTGCTTTTATGTAAAATGTTTCCTAAGTTATTGGTGGAGCCTAAGGCCCAGCTGTAAGGCCTTCACTTATTTTTCTGGACCGGCTGGCTAGACTTCCCAACGGTAGAAAGACCTTGGGAAAGAAACATCTGGGGAGCCCTGGCCCCTCCTCCCCCCAAGGAAGCACCTTGTTATTAACTGGGAATTCTTTATAGCTGGGCGGGAGGAAGCTTTTGGCTGTAAACTGTCATGCACGGCAGCCTTCATTGAAAGGACCCGAAGAGCGGAGACGCTTATCCTGAGAACCAAGGAACAAAGATCCAGAAAAGCAGGCACAGAGAAGAAAGGAAAAATACTAGGCGGTGACAGTCCGGAGACCTCCGCAGCCACGGCGCAGCCCCTAAGCCCCGGCGTCTCGCCCAGCTGCGCGCTAAGCTTTCCGCGCGCCGCTCTGGAACCCTGGACCTTCCTTCGGGAGGGAAGAAATGTCGCTGCTCACGTTTGAGGGCTAACATTCTTTTCTGCAGGGCCTTTATTGTTATTTGTCCGTGCCTCCTCACGTTTGTGGAGCCGAATTGAAATCGGAACCACAGTTACTGGAGCGACCTGGTAAACCCGCGGGTCCTCACCCGCGCTTCCAGACTTGGGGAAAATCGACCCCGATGCGTCAGCGCCAGGAGAGCTCCCGCCTCAGGGGGTCAAGGAGTGTCCTAAGCTTCGCTCCCGGCCGGGGGTTTTAGAGACCCCCAAATGCCTGGTATCCACCTCACACCCACCCCCCTTTATTCTAAGTGCGCGGCTCGGGAGGTCTCAACCGCACAGATGACCTTTAGACATCTTTAATTTCTCCGGAAAGCCCCCCAAAGCCTATATGTCCCAAAGAGCCTGGTGGAAGGCGACTCAGCAGGGTCCGGGTGCCGGGAGCAAATGAGGTCCTTTTGCTGCCTCTTTCCAGAAGGAAACTTTCCCCCTCGGGTCAGCTCCCCGGGCATTTCCTTGCATCCTAGACAACAAAAAAAAAAACAGAAATGCGACAGTGGCGGGGTGCTCCGGGCCTCGCGACTCCGCAGGCCCCATCTGGAGAGGGGCGGAAAGGTAGCCGGGGGAGCGCGCTCACCCCTCCCCAGGGGGCTGCGGGCGCGCGGTCCCTCCCGCGGTCCCCCGGCATTCTCGATCCCGGAGAGAGGCCGGCCCCGCGCGGGGCAGGGCAGGGTTAGCGCGGGGCACAGATTCCACGACCTCCCCGCAGAGCCAGCCCCCTTGCTAAAGCGCAGGGTTGTTCTGAATGGGTGCCCCGCCGATGCGTGGCTTTTCCCAGAGGGCGTGAGGTGGAGTGAGCGCCGAGCAGACGCGGGGAACCGAGGCTGGGACCACGCGCCCTCTTTACCGAGGCGCGCAGACCGCGTCCCGACGCCGAGCATCTGCTGCCGTCCCCCTTCCTGGGCTCCCGTTTTAGGAGGAATGTTATTGTCTGAAGAGACCCTATTGAACTATTTCCTGCTCTTTGTCACCTTTCCTTCGCTCTCCTCGCGGAGGTTCTCCCCGAAAGGTGATAAACCACTCGAGCCCCGCACGGCCGGGCGCTGCGGCCGGCCGGGTGGGGAGACGCCCCTGGAACCCGGCTCGCCAGGAACGCCTGGCCCGCCCCCTCCCGCTCCCACCTTCCGCGAAAGCAGAGACCAGAACCCACAGAAGTGGAGCCACCTCTCGGGTTACACTCAGTGCACGCACAGACCTCGTCCTCAAAGTCCTGCTTGGATAAGGGGGGAGCGAGGAAACATCCCCAAAGGGGTCGTTTGGTTGATTTCGGCCTATCATCTCCCTCTCGGGGCGCTGGATGGGCCCGTGGGCAGAGACTCCGAGCGTGGGCCCTCCCTTTCCAGACAGGCGAGGGCTGCGGAGAACAGGGGACGCCGGGTGGGCTGATCCATGGTCGTGGGTGTTAGCGGAGTCACCTGAAGCGCCGCGGGCCGAGGGACGTGTCGGGACGGGACCGGGCTCGGTGGCGGGCTGAGCCTTCGGAGGAGCGGAGACCAGCCCGGCCCGGCCCGGGCACAGGGCGCGCCCTGAAGCGGGGCTGTGCGCAATGGTCGCTGGCGAGGACGGACACAGGCTCGGGCGCAGGTGAGAGCCGCGGTGCGACTCCGGACTGGCACACCTGCGGGGTCACGGGTGCGCTTCGAGAGAGGGAGAGAGAGAGAGAGAGAGAGAGAGAGAGA
>NW_006769874.1:510447-511051 GCF_000442215.2 Lipotes vexillifer | reverse complement strand
AGAGAGAGAGAGAGAGGGAGAGAGAGAGGGAGAGAGAGAGAGATTGGAGGGCCCCGCGCGCGAGAGTTGGGGAGCTTCGCGGGCAGCCGGGCAACTCCTCGGCGAGGTGCGTGCGGAGCGAGCTCGGGAGCCCTGCCCGTCCATCCCCACCCCGTCCGTCCCCCATCCCCTCCCGGCCTTCGGGGCCAGCCCGGCCGCTTTGATGGAGGTGCAAACATTTGGAGGAGGGCGGAGGTGTGGGCGCTGGGCCGGGGCTCGCGGGGCCTGGCTCCGGATTTACAGAAGGCCGGCGCGGGAGCCCATTGTTGGCCCCCCGCCTCCGCGGCGCGCCCGGCTGAGTCTGATATGGCCGCTCGCGGCCAATGGGCAGCGGCCCTGGCACTTCAAAGGGCGCGCGGCCCAATCCGCCGCTCCCCCTCTGTGGCTCTCGAGGCTCTATTTATGTCGAGGGGCGATTTTCTGTCCCCGGAGACCTCCTCCAGTAGCTCCTTGCGGGAGTTCAAGTGGAATAACCTTCCCCCCACCCCTTTCCCCCGCCCCTTCCCCCCGGATCTCTATCCTCGCCCTCCTCCCAGGTCAGTGCTGGCACCCGGGCGCCGTCGCA
>NW_006769874.1:506717-510437 GCF_000442215.2 Lipotes vexillifer | reverse complement strand
AGCGGCCGCCTACTGGGGCGAAGGTGGCTCTCGGGTAGCAAGTCGGGGCTTCGGGGGGCGGTGGGGAGGGGCAGGCGGGAGGATGAGCTCCCCCGGCACCGAGGGCGCGGGGAAGAGCCTGCAGTACCGAGTGGACCACCTGCTGAGCGCCGTGGAGCGCGAGTTGCAGGCGGGCAGCGAGAAGGGCGACCCCACGGAACGCGAGCTGCGCGTGGGCCTGGAGGAGGGCGAGCTGTGGCTGCGCTTCACGGAGCTCACCAACGAGATGATCGTGACCAAGAACGGCAGGTAGGCGCGCACCGACCCGGCGTGTGCCACGCACTCGGGCGGGCCGGGCAGCCGGGCTGCGAAGTTCCTTACCTTCCAACACTTTCTCCCGGTCTTTTTGCTCATTTCCGCTCAGACTGGGGAACAGACCCTTGTGGCCCCTAATTGTCCCTCTGGGACTTCGCGTAATCCTCACTTCTGGGCACGAGGGACTCCCGGGGGACTCCCCCGAGCCGCGCCTCGCCCACGCTTGCCCCGCGGGCTGGACCCGGGTGCTGCAACCCTCTGCCAGGTCCTCTCCCGCCCTGGGCGTCCCCTTTGTGAGTTCCCAAGGGGGCTCCTCTGTGCTCCAAATGCAGATGCCCCTGGCTTCTCCGTTCTAACGGGTCAGATCCGGGGTCCTCCAGCTGCGCTCCTTCCTTTCCAGGAGGATGTTCCCGGTGCTGAAGGTGAACGTGTCTGGCCTGGACCCCAACGCCATGTACTCCTTCCTGCTGGACTTTGTGGCGGCCGACAACCACCGCTGGAAGTACGTGAACGGGGAGTGGGTGCCAGGCGGCAAGCCTGAGCCGCAGGCGCCCAGCTGCGTCTACATCCATCCCGACTCGCCCAACTTCGGGGCGCACTGGATGAAGGCGCCGGTCTCCTTCAGCAAAGTCAAGCTCACCAACAAGCTCAATGGAGGGGGCCAGGTAGGTGTGTTGGGGTGCGGGGACGGGGCGGCGGACGACGCGAGGAGGGGCCCCGAGACTCTGCACCTTGTCCCCGGGGAGCCTTGGAAGGGCGCTGCGTGCACGGAGGTGACATCTGCCTTCCTCGGTTCAGGCTGCAGTGTTGTTTATAGTAAACTGACGACGGTAACACCAAGGCCTGGAGAGCGGGGAGGCGGCGCAAAGCCTGCCCTTTGAACACTCAGGCAGATCTCAAGTTTGGGGGAACTTCTGCGACCTAGCCCTCAACTTTCCTAGGCGTAGAGAAAATATCAGTTTTGATAGTAAACGGTCGCTTTAGCGCTGAATACGTCCACATAATTACTGCGTGGAGTCTGAACAAACTTGTAAATCTGTCCTTTTCTACAGAACGTCTTTACTTGGGGATTGTTACTGGGAGACCCGGTGTTCCTGTAAGCTGCGATCTCGCTCGCTCAGGCATTTAAAGCTGTCTGCAGCTGCCCTGGAAGCCTTAGAACTTTACTCTACCAGGTCAAAGCATTTCCTGATGGGCATTCACTGCCTTTAATGGTGTGCAGCATCTCACATTCCTTTTCCAAACTGGTCGTGAGAGCAGCACCTAATGGGAAACCTACCAACTTCAACAGGAAAGACGTTTTCCTGTGAGCTGCAGGATTTTCTGCATCTTGGATGTATATTTCTCCTCCTCAGCAGGACAAATGGATGTTTTGTTGTCTTAACGGTAGGACTTTGATGATCACCATTCCCGTGTTTATGTCTCTCAGATCATGTTGAACTCCTTACATAAGTATGAGCCTCGAATCCACATCGTGAGAGTTGGGGGTCCGCAGCGCATGATCACCAGCCACTGCTTCCCGGAAACCCAGTTCATAGCGGTGACCGCTTATCAGAATGAAGAGGTGAGAGGGGCGCGGGCAGCCATCGGTCTGGCGAGTGCTCTGCTGGAGGTTCCCGGGAATGCCAGGAGCCTGTGTGATTATTGTACTTTTAGACTGATAATTAATGCCTTTTCAAGTAATTTACCGTAACTATAAAATTGGGACAGCGGGAGAAAAGTTTTAAAATAAGTATTCATTCAAGCACTTTCTCCTTTAGTTTTCCAAGTGTCCAAAACTCAAAGCATCCACTAAAGGCTCAAAATGAAAAGATGAATAAAACATTTAGGTTAAAGGACTGTAAGAATTTAAGAACAGGACTTCAGAGAAAGGGGGGGCCTCTCCTTACTCTGGGAATCTTCCTAAAAGGGTTGGGGACATTCCTCCAAATCTGTGGTGTGAAGAGTCAACTAGATACAGAATACAGTTTAGTGCCTGTAAATCCATACCTAAGTCTGACCCCAAAGTACAGGCGGTTTGTGATTAGCTGGTCAAGTTGTCGGTGGGTGTTGACTGCCAACTCGAACTGGCAGTCACTATTCCTAAGCAGACCCGGGTTATGTTCTGAGCCCTGTTTGTCTGGCTGATGCACACAGAACATTGTCAGCAGTAGGTTAAACTTATTGTGGATTCCACTCGGAAAGCCAGCCTTTAAAAGCTTTCCATAACTGTGCTCTTCTTTATAAAATATGATGATTCCTCGGCTACTTCAGATCCAAATAGAAAAATATACCCGGAAATAAATCTGATTATATTTGAATATTTAGAGGGGGTGCTGGTGGTTCCTGATTTCTTGGTGCCCAATTAAATCCTCTGGCGAATGAGCAACATACTAGTAAACGCAACTTCTTGTTTTTCAGATCACAGCTCTTAAAATTAAATACAATCCATTTGCAAAAGCTTTCCTTGATGCAAAGGAAAGGTGAGAGAATTCTAACTATACCCTTTGAGCAAAGAAGTGTGCAGAAAGATGAACTATTGCTGCAAATACTGTGTTCTGAATGTCCTCCTTGACAATTCGCTGCACTTCTTTGGCAGAAGCCATCACAAGGACGTGATGGAAGACCCTGGAGACAGCCAGCAGTCTGGGCACTCCCCATGTACGGTTTGTTGCGCTCTGGCCAGATGTACCTTGTTTCAGGGGCTAGCCTGCTGGGAGCTGGAAGCTGGGGATGGAGCAGACAGAGCTTCTGGGCACGCTTGGGGAGCACATTGCCCTTTGCTGTGCGAGGCACCTGGCCCTGTGTGTTGATGCTGTTATGACTGGTCATCAACCTACTGGCCCTCAGCCTCTGCTCCATCTGGGCTTGCGGATGCTTCCCCAGCCCACAGGACTCCTGACAGAGAAGCCTGGGGAGAATTTACTGGGGTTCTTTTGCTGTGCTTCAAGGCAGCTCCAACCATGGCCTGGATGGGTGTTTACACCCTGCTGTGTTGGACAAGAGGAGAGCCCAGCTCATATCCACTTTGAGATGGTTTCTCTTTTTGTTAATGACTGAAAACTGGAGGACCATGTTTGGAACGATGCTTGTGATCACGTGTGGTTTTCCCCTTAGCCTGCTTCGGTTCTGGGAATGGCCCATCAGCTCATGCTGGAAACAGTGGAGCGCAGGATGGGAAAGTCTGCTTTAAGTCTAGCTTCCTTTAGGAGTTCCATGAGCCAGCGAAGTGATGCAGGTCTGCAGCAGAGTCTGTTAGGAGGAAGGGCTGTGTCTAGCCCTCCTCTCCACGCAGGGAGGGGACCCTGAGAGAGGAAAGTTAGTATTTGCTGCCCACTTCAGGAGTCTGGACGAACCAGCATGGCACCCTCCTCAAACTGTGTGTGTTTCTTTCTTTTTCTATTTCTTTTTCTTTCTTCCTTCCTCCCTGTCTCCCTCTCCCTGTCT
>NW_006769874.1:489441-506518 GCF_000442215.2 Lipotes vexillifer | reverse complement strand
CTCCCCCCCCCTTCCTTTCTTCCTTTGTCCTTCCCTCCTTCTCATCTTATGGACTAATTTAACAAACAGCTCTCCTAAGTGGCTCATGGGTTGCCGCATCATAGAGCAGAATATGAACAACTGCTTTGGCAAGTGATGGAGCCCAAACTTTGTGGCCACATCTGGACCTTCCCCTCATTTGAATGTTGTCTGAAGAATTGTTTGTAGTTTGGGAATTGGAGCCAGAGTTGTCATCCTCCTAGTGGTTGTTTTTCTGATTTCTTTCTTAAAGTTAAAAAAGAGATGGAGAAGAAATTGGAGTTTTAAAGGAGGGCAGGGCAATGTTGGAACAATTTTCTGATGGATGTGTAAGGCGGGGAGAGTGTGGGCCTAAAGAAAGGTGAGCAGAACCTGGGTGCCCCTCCAGCCAGGACAGTAGCCCCTCCGTGCTACGGTGTGGGGTGGGATGAGGGGGACAAGTGCCTGCGCTGCATGGCTCGCCCTGTGTGTCCTGAATGCGCCTGGCTCTGAATCTGAATTCTGTCTTTTTTTACATTATATTCAAGCTCAGCAGTTAGGCCCTGAAAGCTAACCTGCCTGGGGGAACGGAACATCCCGTAAGAGGCTGGGAGGATTCTGGGGGCGTTTAGGAGGCTTCAGGCTTGGCTGAGGTCGGGGTCAGTCTCCCAGGGTTTCGGCTGTCCTGTGGGTTTAGAAACCTTGGCCAGCCTGAGGCATCTGAAGACTCCGCTGGGTCCTCGGTGTTCACGAATCCTGAGCAAAAGATCCGCCACTTCCTGGCCTCTGCCCTCCTGTCTTTTGGTAGTTTTTGTTTGTTTGTGTGTTTTGGGGGTTTTGGGGGGGCCATGCCGCTCAGCCTGTGGGATCTTAGTTCCCTGACCAGGGTGAACCTGGTCCTGGGCAGTGAGAGTTCGGAGCCCTAACCGCTGGACCTCTGGGGAATTCCCCTCCTGTCCTTTAAATAATGGAAGTGATGCAAAAGTCAGGCACTCAGCATTCTTCTCTCACAGCAGGGGGGTGGTTGATTCCTGGAACCAGCACCCTGTGTCCACCTGCCACCCCTCACCCTCAGTTTGGAGGCCCCCTCTCTCTTCCCTCCACGCACGGCTGTGAAAGGTACCCGGCCCTGAGGAACCACCGCCCAGCCCCCTACCCCAGCCCTTACGCGCATCGGAACAATTCTCCAAGTAAGTCCTGAGCAGAAGCAGGCCCGGGCTTTGGGGGTGGCTGGAAGACCTCTGGAAAGGGAAAAGCAATCTGCAGGGCTCCAGAGGGACCTTCTTTTCATGTCCCTGTTACTGCTGGCTCGACCACAGAGACGCCCAGTCCAGGGGGCCTTTGGGGCTGAATGTGACCGTTATTGCTCCAGCGTTCTTACTCCAGGACTGTGGGCCCATGTCTAGGTGCCCAGGTTTGGATATTTTATGAACCCTTCGAAAGTGATGATGTCGGGCCAGCCAGTAACTTGAGTTACTAGCTTGACTGACACACGTGTGTTTCTCCAAGTATGGTACCCGGGTCAGCAGCCCCAGTATCATCTGAAACCCCCCCAGATTTACAGAATCAGAAGCTCTAGGGGTGGGCCCAGCACTTTGTGGTTTAACAAGCCCCTAGGCGACCCTGGTGCAGGCTTGAGTCTTGTGATCAGCGGGCCAGACCATGAAGATCCCTGGACCTAATTCTTTCTAACACCATGGATGCCCAGACTTCATTTTGTCTGGCTCCAAAAGGAGGGAAAAAATGAATGAACACCATAAAACAATGAAGCAATTGAAGCTGATTTGAAATGAAAGGAGCTTATTTGGGAAGGAAATAGTTGTCCAACCAGAGGCTAGAAGATCATATTTTAAATTTTGCCTGGTTTCTAAAGCCCTTTTAATTCTTAAGAAATAATCCTTTGGAGAAAAGGCAGGTTAAAATTGCATTGATTTTATTTTTAAAGATAATTAATCCTCAATCATGTGATTGTAGGATTCCAGTTCTACAGGGCAGCTATTGATCTAATGATAAAGAAAAAGCCTGGGTACTGGAATATATTCAAATATATACATTTGACAACAAGTATTAGCTTTTGATGACCAATTTAGCAGGCTAGTGGACTGTTTTCTCTACTTAATATTGCACACATTTTGTTTTCAACATTGGGTAGCTCCAGCTATTGGTAGTATTTCAATGCATTTTGTCACTCTTGGAAGATCCCATCAGTAATGACACTTTCTTACGTCCCGTAGCCTATTCTGACAGTTCATCTGCGTGTTTGTCCATGCTCCCATCCCACGACAATTGGTCCAGCCTTGGAATGCCTGCCCACACCAGCATGCTCCCCATGAGTCCTAATGCTGGTTCTCCTACGGGCTCTAGGTAACGTATGTCTGGGGAATGATGCAAACTGTCCTGGGAGTGCCTATGACTTCATGCCATCTCATTCACTGGCCTCTATTCTGCCCTTCACTTATGGGTGTTGGGTTTTTGTTTATAACTTGACCATTTAGCCAGGTGTGTCCGGGGACCCCAGGTTACATGAATGCTGTGAGTTCCTGCTTCAGCCTGTTCTCTGGGAAGACCAGTTGCTCCCTCAGGCTGGATGGGAGCTGGGCTGTGATGCAAGGGAACCAGGAACCCTATCCTGGCTTTGCTGTTTACTAGTTCTTGTGATGGACAAGTCTCTTGAGCCTTGTTTCTTCAAGAAAAGAGCACTAAATAACCCCATCCTCAGCCTGTCTTTACAGGGTTATTGGGATCAGTAGGTGAATTTTGCAGAAATGTTTCCAGAACCTTTTTTGACAGGCGAATTTAAATTAAGGAAATAACTTTGTTGGATTTCTGTGGATATAGAATCAATGTTCTTAACGTATATTCTGGGTAACTTGTAAAGAATGATGACTATTTTCTTAACTTGAAAATTATATAGAGGGAGACTGGCTTAAAGAAATCAAGCCAGTCGGTAAATGTACTGCATTTCTTCATAGGATTATTATAATAGAGAACTAAAATAACAAAGCTAGAGGTCAGTCCACATTTTCTAATGAGGAAATGGACTCAAGGGTATTAAATGATTGGACAAGTTGGCTTACAGCAGACTGAGTCTGTAGACAAGGCATCTTGACCTCAAAAGCAACGCAGTTTCTGTGTATAGAATATCGCTATTTGCCTAAGATCTTAATTCTTTATTTTTAGGAAACAATTCCTTTAAAATAAGAATCGAATTGTCTACTGTTAAAAGTAAAGCAAGCAATACATAATCAGCAGGCTCTTCCAGGGCTCTGAAGGCACCTAGAAAACTGCTGTAAATTGGATGATCTGTAGGTTACAAAGGGACCACCCCCCCACCCCCCGCCCTGAGGATGTTAGAGGTTGTCAGTGTATCTTGGAGCCTTGTTTCTTTGCATCTGTAAAATGGGGATGGTAACCTACCTCACTTAACTCAGGCCTGTTTGCACGTTCAAATGCATCTGAAGTGCAGGACATGGCTTGGTGAACTGTATAGCCCACGACAGCGTACAGTCTCATGATTCATGATAAAAGGATTCTACTATAAGAGAGAGACATTTTCCTGAAACAAAATTGTAGCCTAGTGTAATGCTATTCAAGCCTGTGTTCCCAGACTGGGGGGTTTAATACCCATTTCCAATTCCTTCTTTCAGAGATGGGGAAACAGAGCCTCAGAGGTGGTCGCAGAACAAGGCTAACGTGATAAAGCTAATTAATTGGGGTTTGCTTCCGGGTCTCACTGCTGGTGCACTTCTTTCTGCCGTGGGTCAGGCTAACTAACACGTGCTGAGATGTGCTGCCCGTACAGCAGCCACTGGATGCTCACCCTCCACCACTCGGTGTTTGAGAAGCGTGTCATCTCCCTCGAAGGAATCACTGCAGGGTGGGGGGGCGTGCTAGTTAACAGATACTTAAACACATCCTCTGAAACATCTGATTCAGTATATCTGAGAATTTTGGATTCTGAACATGAGCGCAAAGCTGGAGTATTTTGCTCTGCCAGGAGTTATGTCTACGTCAGCAGCCTTTTTAACTATTGATTTTGTCCTAATGATTTTGTTCATTGTTAATACATGAGACAATAACTTCTATGCACGCCAGAGTGTGGTTTAATAACACAGAGGAAGTGGTCCGTTTGAAAGAAAGCTGCCATATAACCCGCTTATCAGGAGTGGGATTTGGGGGGCTTGTTTTCCCCTCCTGCAGCTGATCTGGAGCCCCTTCCCAGGTCTCTGACTTGTGTGTTTTTCCATTTTTCCATTTCAGTCAGTACCCCAGCCTGTGGTCCGTGAGCAGCGGCACCATCACCCCCGGTGCCCAGGCGGCAGGGATATCCAACGGGCTGGGAGCCCAGTTCTTTCGAGGCTCTTCTGCCCACTCTGCCTCTCTCACCCATCCAGTCTCCGCTCCCTCCTCCTCGGGATCCCCACTGTACGAAGGGGCCTCCTCGGCCACAGATATTGCCGACAGCCAGTACGATGCCTCGGCCCAAGCCCGCCTCCTAGCCTCATGGACGCCCGTGTCACCTCCGTCCATGTGAGCCGGAGCCTGTGTCTTAAAGATGCAATGACTTTCTCGTGGCAGCAAGTCTTGGTTTGATTGGTAGGCTCATGGGGAGGGGGAAGGGAATAAGGCCTATTATCCTCACTTTAAATAAGAGGAGAATACACGTTCGTTCGAGAGTCGCACTGACACCACCTTTGTGCATCCTCGGTGGTGGCAGTGCCGTCCTGGGTCCTTGTGTGCTGCAGGTGAATTCAAGTGTGCAAGCAATGCAGTTGGCCTAACTCGCCGTGATTCACAGTGAAAATGACTTGCTAGCATGCAGAAACTTTGTTTCTCGTTCAGCACGTAGGTGACTCTGGCACATCAATATGTAAACTCCACTGGTCCTACTCTAGTGAGATAACAAGCACACTTTTAATTCTCTTCCTTGTTGCTTTCAAGTAGGCTTCAGGTCCCCTTTGTGGCAGGGGTCACAGTTGGAGCTGAGCTGTGAAAGACAGAATTAAATCATAGTTGAGGACGGCAGATTGTAGTTAAAATGGAAATGTCCAGCTCTGCCCACTAGAATGTGTTTCTTTTACGCATATGTAGCTAATCTCTTGTACTGTTAAACCTACAACTGTTTATATTTTTCTTCTGATAATGTAGCCAAAGACAATCAGCAGAAAGCATTTTCTGCAAAATAAAGGCAATGTGCAAAATTTGGTTGGTCTAGTTGTTGTTCAAACTTCTCTTTCGGAATGAGATTTTGCTGTTTGTTATAGCTGGTGGTTAAGACTGTCCTGGAGAAGCGCCTCAACCTGTTCCAGACTTTAATATTTTACCTAATCAGTTGCAGGACTGGAAGTGAAATTTGCATGTATTTATTTACTTAATGCTAAGTGCCACAAAATGCAAACAATGTTAAAAGATTTTCGAGAGGGTTAAATAGTAGGCACTGAATCATGAATATGGTAATGGCAGAATGTAGAACATACAGATGCCATAAAGATTAATATGGGATGTCTACCCCATTCAAGCAAAAATACATAAAATGAATTGACAAAATGTTATAGTTTATAAATGTAAGGTGTAGTTGCCACAGTCATTTAAACAATATGGCACTTGTAAATAAAATCTTTCCTGCAGGTAAGATTTCCCAGCAGTGAGCCAGAACCGCGCTTGTGCTGGACTGGGCCAATTTCTCCATCTAGTGGCAGAATCCTTACTTTAATCCTACTGGTTCAAGCTTGATATTCTGAACCTCTGCTTTCTAAGAGAGTGTAAACTTAGAATGTAAGTGTAAAGGGCTGTATTTTTACTGTGTGTGTGTGCCTGCTTTCCAAGTGGGACGTGCTTCTTGTAAACTATTTGCCACTTAAAGTTTTTCTGGGGTTTATTCCTACTAGGTTTTATTGCAACTCATGTAGAAATACCCCAGATCAGAAGATTTCTTGATATAAAAGTATTGGAAGAATATTTTTTAAAAAACCAGTGCCCAAGTAGGACTGGGAAGTAAACTGGCCTCAGTGGTCTGGCCCCAGGCGTAAGGTCTACTGGAGAAGGGTGAGGGGCCTTAGGGAAGGAGGTGAGGGGTGGATGGTACACGCTGCGATCCCGGGATTCTGTAGCGCAGGTGTTTCCCAGGAAGCTTGTCGGTCTCCCCCATCACCCTGACTGCTCTCTGAATGCTGGGACTATATTCCGAGGACGTTCCCCAGCCCCCGTCCCTTCCCAGGCCTTACAGAGCGCTAATGAGCAATGACTGACCTGTAGACCAAGAGGAGCCTGGGTCCACTGAGACTCGGATGCTGCAGCTTATTGAGGAGTTGTTCCCAGGAGCACCGCCGGGGGATGTGGCCCTGCCCCACGCTGGGGGCTGTGGGGAGACGGAGTCACACAGTCCTGACCCCAGGGACCTTCTACTTAGGGCTTTGACATGGTTGAGTTTCTAAAGGTGACCCAGAGTTCAAATTCAAGGAGTTCATATTTTAATACACCAAATAGCATCTTTTCAGCTATGCAGTGGGGTAGTGGCAGCCGCATAGCATCAGGAGCCTGCAACTTGGTACAAAAGGCCTGGATATGAGTGTCCATTTGCCTCCCTTGCTGTGGGACCCCAGGAAAGTTAGTTTCCACTCCAGAAGTTCAAGTTCCTTATCTGTCAAGGTGGAGAAAGGAAAAACTGGGTGGTGTTAAAATGGATCTGTTTTATCCTGAGCACACATCAGGGCCTCAGTTTGTCCCATCGGCCAATTGAAAAATGCTGTGAAATCGATACAAGAAGAAACTTAACCTATAAGATACCAGGAATTTTTATCGACAGCATACAAAGAGAAGGATTGTGTCACACAAGAGGAGGGAAAGGGGCCACCAGGGAAAGAAGTAGAAGTTACTGGAATGACAGCATCTGAAGAGGACTTCACGTTGTCGGGAGGGGCGCTGCATCTGAGCCTGGGTGACAGTAGAGACAGCAGAAGATGGCCACAAATAGAGAGAGGACAGCTTACCCCCCTTTTATCCTTCCCTGCATTTTAACCTGTAATTACTGTCTACCACGGACGGACAGAAGACCTGTGTTGGCAAACGTTATTCTTAAAATAAAATTTGGCTTTAAAAACAAGAAAGGGGGCTTCCCTTATGGCGCAGTGGTTAAGAATCCGCCTGCCAATGCAGGGGACACGGGTTCGATCCCTGCTCGGGGAAGTTACCACATGCCGCGGAGCAACAGCCTGTGCGCCACAACTACTGAGCCTGTGCTCTAGAGCCTGCAAGCCACAACTGAGCTGGCGTGCCACAACTACTGAAGCCCATGTGCTTACAGCCCGTGTTCTGCAACGAAGAGTAGCCCCCCGCTCACAGCAACTAGAGAAAGCCCGCGTGCAGCGACAAAGACCCAATGCAGCCCAGAATGAATAAAATATTTATTAAAAAATAAAAATAAAAACAAGAAAGCACTGTAATTACAAAGACATTTATTAATGGGAATAGCAAAATCCCTTAGAAAACCAAAAATACAAGTAAAAAAACAAAATCTACAGCTGGAAACTTACATGTGAGAAGGTGCAATGTCCCATGGGTGAATGCATGGGAAGGGGGCCTGTAAGATGTCCGACCCATGGTATAAGGGCTGCAAAGGAGCATCCACACCTGTTTTCTCTGCAGAGCGTCTTTCTCTGGTGAAAGTTTGAATGGACACATTTTCCCAGATCCTCAATCCTATGTTTCCTCTTTCCTAAAGCTGGCCTGCTTGAGAAGGGCCTTGAGGTGGAGGGTCCCCCTTCCCAACCTTTCACTACTGCCCTTTTCCACTTAGAAGAAAGGTTTACGGCCGACTCACCAGGATCTTCATTGACTCAGGTGTAAAAACCTCCGGACATCAAACGAAAAGACAATTGTTCAATTCTAAGGCCTCATAAAGGTTCCCAAACTCCCCTCCCCAATAGATCCCGCTAAGAATCCACGCTTCCCGCACCCAAGCACACATCACTTCTGGCTCCCAGCTTTAAATTCCTGGAGAGGATAACAGCTATCATTTTGGGTGCTTATTATGTGCCTATCACTGTTCTAAGTACATTGCTTGTGTCACTTTGACCTCCTACGAAACCTCTCCTCTTTTTACAGAAAAGCAGGTGGAGGTACAGAGAAGTATAATATCTTGCCCAAGGTGAGGTCATACAGCCAGCGAGTAGAGGGATAAGAGATGCTCCCGGGAAATCTGAGTGTGGAGCCCCTACTTGCTCCTCGTGTGCTTGGCCCAGCAAGTCAGGTGCGCTTCCCTGGTCTAATCACGTGGGACCACGGAGGGTCGAGCGGGGTGCACAGAGGTGCCTGCCATAGTACTAGGAGAAAGGTCTGGCGAGCTGTTAGAATCCCAAGAGGCATCTGATACCTTGATGACGGCGTGCAACAGAGACGTGGCTTACCCTGCCTTACAAGGACCTGAGACTGGATGCTGAGGTGGAGGTGGGGATAGGGCGCAGCGACCAAGATGCTGAGGTGTGAATGGACCGTGAAAGAGTAAGGGCTGCCCATGGGCCTGCAGAGCATCCACAGCGAGTTAGTGGGTCACCCCGAACCTCCACGCGTTGCTGTTGCCCAGTCCCCCCCCCTCCCTTCACAGGTCTGTGCTGAACACACCTTATGTGCCAGGCCTGGGCATGGCTGTCGGAGGTGGTGAGGGAGTTTGTTACTTTACCCCAAATTGTGAAGATATTCTCCAAGTTTTCTAGAATTTGTGTGGTTCTTAGTTTTATACTTAGGTTTGCTCTGTACCATACTTTCTTTTTTTCTGAGTATGGAATCAGATAGGGGGTTACTTTTCATTTTTTTTCCATGGAGATGTCTAGTTGCTCCACCTATGGTTGTTAAAAAAAAAGTTCCCTTCTACATTGGTTAACAATTAATTGGCCATACAGGTATGGGTCTATGCTTGACTTTCTATTCTGTTCCACTGATCTTTTTTCCTATCTTTATGCCAGTGTTTCACTGTCTTGCTTTTTAATTAATTAATTAATTATTATTTGGCTGCGTTGGGTCTTTGTTGCTGCACATGGGTTTTCTCTAGTTGCGGCAAGTGGGGGCTACTCTTCGTTGCAGTGCGTGGGCTTCTTATTGCGGTGGCTTCGTTTGTTGCAGAGCACGGGCTCTAGGCGTGCGGGCTTCAGTACTTGTGGCACGTGGGCTCAGTAGTTGTGGCTCGCGGGCTCTAGAGCTCAGGCTCAGTAGTTGTGGTGCACAGGCTTAGTTGCTCCGCGGCATGTGGGATCTTCCCGGACCAGGGCTTGAACCAATGTCCTCTGCATTGGCAGGCAGATTCTTAACCACTGCGCCACCAGGGAAGCCCCTCACTGCCTTGCTTTATAATAATTCTTGAATTTAAGGAGTGTAAGCTCTCCAACTTTATTCTTCTTTATCACTTTATAATATATATATATACACATACATATATATATATCTTACAAATGGTTATTATTTTTGGTTTAAACCATCAATGTATGATGTAATATTTACCCTTTCTGGTAATCTTCACCTTTTCCTTCAGATCTGGAGTTCCATCTGGGAAATTTCTATTAGCATTTCTCATAGGATGGGTTTGCTGGAAAGGAATCCTTTCAGTTTTGGTCAGTGACTATCTTTATTTCACTTTCAATTTTGAATGATATTTTTACCAGGTATAGAAGTCTAGTTTGTTTGTTTGTTTATATACTGTGGGTGTTTTTTGGTCATTCCCTTGTCTTCTGGCTTCCACTTTTTCTGGTGAGAAGCTGGACGTCATTCATATCACTATTACGTATTGTGCTATACCTATATCACTTTACACTACTTTTTTCTCTGATGCTTTTAAGATCTGTTATTTATCTTTTGTTTTCAGCAGTTTTACTATGATGTTTACTTTTGTTATGATGTTAACATTTGGACATGTTATTTTCCTGTCAGAGACCAAGATTTTGTTAAAATCATTTTTGTTGATTCATTTTACAGAGACAAGAAAGCACTCCCCCGACACAGAGCTACGACGTCTCTCTGGTAGGAATAGGGGCTGCCCTGAGGCCGGCACACATGGGGACAGGGGGTGCGTAGCTCCAATCTCCCACTGCAGGCTGCATCTCCATCCAAGTTTTGTGTGTGTGCTCTGCTCTTAGAGGCCCAGTGTGTAAACGAATGCCATTCCTCACCTATGTAGGAGAATTTTCTCATCAGGAAAAACACATAGTTCAGACAGCGTTGAGGAAAATTCCTTGGGTTTGAGTGATTGATGGAAGGTGGGCTGAAAACCAGGAGGTGGTGCGTATTCCAGTTATATGGTACGTGTTTTTGAAGAAAGTGGAACATCTTCAGAGTGTCTAAAGGGCTCGTTTTTGACACAGATAACTAGCTATGGTTGAACCATGACTTATATCTGACTTTTTAAATAAAGTGTCTCATAAAAACAATTGGCGTTCGTGTGGCTTGTTTTTAACACATATTTTCATATTAGGGGAAATGAATACCCTGAAGAATATACCCAGAGACAGTATTTCGTGAGCTAAGAAGGTTTCCGAGATGTTTTACATTGTTATATGATATATTGAGATGAGATTAAAGAAAGAGCACACAAATTATTTTAGAATTAGAAATAACCTAGTTTTGCTGTTTTCAAAAGAATGCTACTATGTTGAGAGTATTCAAAAGCAAGAAGGGATTGCATTTTTAAGAATCTTATATTAGAAACGTTGCAAGCACTCATGAAATATGAATTATTTGTTTGCAAGTTTTAGGTTACTGTACTACCAGAAATAAACTATTTTGTTGTGTTACTTAATTCTGGGCTTCAATTTTTGGTTTTGAAAATGTGTCCACTATATCTGTGTAAGTTTTGCAAGGAATAGATTAGCATAATGGCCTTAGTCTTAATGAATAGTTTCATGTATCTTGTTTCATTTCTGCATGAATACCGTATGGAGAACACTGAGTATAGTAAGATAAATTCTATTTTATTTATTTATTTATTTATTTATTTTTGCGGTACGTGGGCCTCTCACTGTTGTGGCCTCTCCCGTCGTGGAGCACAGGCTCCGGACGCGCAGGCTCAGCGGCCATGGCTCACGGGCCCAGCCGCTCCGCGGCATGTGGGATCCTCCCAGACCAGGGCACGAACCCGGGTCCCCTGCATCGGCAGGCGGACTCTCAACCACTGCGCCACCAGGGAAGCCTAATGAATTCTATTTTTGAATGGTTACTCCCCTCATGTCTTCTACCTTGGTCAGAATTAGCTGCTTTCCATAATATGGATAGATTTCCCCTCTGCTCTTCCCTTACTAACTTCTCACTTTCTGCTTCTTTCATAGCATCTCTTCCACAGTTTCATTTTCTGTTTCTATTACAGATATTGACCTTTCAAAAAGTCAGACAGAACCTTGAAAAAGCATGGTCATCATAGCTCACTGTAGACTCACTCACTCTATGCCACGAATTACACCTAATAATGTGTTCTTATTTTCTCTCCACACTAACCCGTTGGAGCAAGTGCCGTTCCTACATGCAGTTTATACGGCAGAGCCCTGGGACCTCAGAATATAGCACATTCCCAAATTCAGATGTGAACTACAGAAAACCAGAGGAGGACAAAGGGAAATCAACATGTCAGTCTTATGCTGGACAGTGAAATGCCCTGCCATAGCTACCTGTCACCACAACAACTTTGATGGGGTAGGGGTTACATAACTACTTTTATAACCTTACTGCATCTTGGAGTTTTCAGAGGCTTGGCCGAGCTTACTTACTTAATGGGTCACTGAAAGTGAAACCCAGGTCTGTGTCTGTCTCTAAAGCCCGTGACCTTTCCACTACTTTTTGCCCAGAATGCTTGCAGGGACAAGATAGCTACCACAGGTCGTGGTCCCTCTCACCTAATGTAACTAAGTTAAACTTAGATTGTTGGATTAGTCATTTTAAAAGTCTTTCTACATAACTCTTTAAAGTATGACAGTGTATGCTTCAAACGGGGTGACACTTGGCTCAACTGTTCAAAATTTCTTACCGTCTAAGTTTAAAGTATTATTGTGAAATCTGTTTAGTTCTTTTCTTTATCGTGGTAAATTAATTCCATGGATAATGCATTTGAAAACAAGTTCCAGTGGATAACATTGAACGTCACAGAAAAGGTTTAAAAAATCCTGAAGATTTGATGGAACCATATTTACTGAGATGGTTTTCTAGCTTCCTGTAGGTAAAGCCACAGGGATTTTTACCCCTGGTGTCCATGTGTTCTCGGACGAGGTGATCAGCACAGGAGAGTGACTGCACGTCCCAGAGTGGTGGCTGAGTTACCTTCTGTGGATGACGAGGTGGCCTAATTGTTGCTTTCTGTCCCGTTAACTGAAAGTTGGGTGGACATAAGATTCTCCCAGGGCGAATCTGGCACTGGTGTGGGTATTTTCTTCATGTCATGGTGACGACTCATGAAAACGTTTCTGATGCAATTTTTAGGAAGAAAACATGTTGAGTTAGAATTCTTTTAAGTTTTAAAATTTTATTAAAATTTTTTTTATACAGCAGGTTCTCATTAGTTACCTATTTGAGTTAGAATTCTTTAAGATGGATTTCTCATTTGTTTCCAAAACACCTTTTAGGCCCCATAACTTTTAATTAGATGTGGCTGGCAGTGTAGAGTCGTCCTTCTGGGTGTGGGTGGGGTGGCAGTGGATCAAAAACGTCAAGGGGAGGAGGGTGATATACGACTCTGACTATTGCAGTCCTGACTGTGAGAACATTCCCTCCAGATGAGGCAGACAGAGCCCATGTGTGTTCTTGAACACGTGGTTATTCAGGAGGGTAAACAGGTCTGACTGCAGGGCTCCTAAGGCTGGTTGAGTGACTTGCAGAGGCAACTGTGCACAAGTTAATAGTGGGCCCTTGTTCTGGATGCTTTACTAGGTTGAAGGAAAGTCTTACAGTTCTGAATTCAAGGACAGTGGGAGCAGAGGCGCAGCGGGAGGGAGATGCGCTGGGGCCTGGGGCGTGGAGAGAGAATGACCGCTGGCACCCGGGGCTGAGACCTGGCCTTTGCCTGACTTTCGGTCCTAAGGATAAACGTTGCGATATGCAGCATTGCCCTCAACATTTCACATATCTTACTGTACTTGGCCGAAGCCAAATAGCATAGCTGTTGTGAATGTGGGTAGTAATTGGTTGGGATTGAATCCACGCTCAACCAGCTCCAAAAGCTGGTGATTTTCTGTGACTCTAGGTGGTCTCTCTTTCAAGTGCAAAGCACAGGGGCAGATAAGGAAGTAATAATACGAAGCTCACGGTGCCATGGGACAGACATGAATTGAACTTCAGTGACTACACGCTGAGCTGCTTTGCTCACCCTCTGCACAGCCCACCACTGCTACCGCCTGACCTGCTCCTTCTTGGTCCTGCTGGCTCTCCCACAAGCCCCTCACAGACTGACCCCTTCAGGACTCTCTCCCACCCCCCGTCACTCCAACAGTAATTTGACTTCCTTACCTTACCTCTTATGTAAAGACTTTTTTCCTTTGAGTAAAACTACCAGGATCAGAGACTCTTGTCCTGTGTGTCTGACCTGCAGAAACATTTCCTTTGGTCACCTAGTTTTAAAAATAATTTGAATTTAAATGCCTTTTCCAGGTAGGTCCCATCAATGCCTATTATTCTGTTCTGCTTTTTTAGTTAATTAGCTGTATCTTCCCGGTTCTTGCAAACACTGAATTGAGACCCTTTTATATACAGCGTCATCTGTGGAAAAGAAAAAGTCATTGTCTCACTTCAGACGGTGGTCCCATTTCTCAGGCGAGACCATTACCAGCTTCTCACTCAGTTGTACTTTGTTTTCGGTGTTTTTTTTAATTTTTATTTTTTTTCAGTATTGCATATGTTAGGTTTTGCCTTTTGATTCGATTTGAGAGTCTGTATTTTACAAATGAGATTAGTTCAATTGCATTGATTCTTATGGAGGATGTTTTTCGTATTTTGTCATGATTTTTACGTTACATTTACTATTTTTATTGCTTATTTAATACGTGCTTTCCACTAAATCGATCTGTGTTTGTTTTTGTGGTTGTTTTGCTTTACTTGTGTACTTCTAGTAAGCTGGACATTTGTCTTTTGTTCTAGCGGTTACTTCTATTACTATCCATTTATACTTCCTGTTCTATCCTTTTATATTAGTGACAGTTCGGCTTGGTAGAAAATTTATCGGTCACATTCTTTCTTAGAAAACCTGTAGATGGTTTTCCACAGATGGATGGAACGTTTCTAGGAATTACTCTGGAGCCAGTCTGATATTTTTCTCTGACAGGTGACTTAGTCTTTTTTGTCTGGATGTTTAAAGGTTTCTTACTTCGCTTTTCAGTCACTTGTGAAATGTTCGGTGTCTGTTTTTCAGTGGCTGCTGTGGACTTTTCGACCTAAAGAATATATTTAAAAGATTTCTTCTAACTTGTTGTGTATTTTCTGTATAATTTATAGCTTTTGACACTTGTCCTGTTCTTTTGGTTCCCTGTTTTGGGGGTATCTGTTATACATTTGTCAGGCATTATATGGATGTCATTTGCACTCATCACTTTTACCTTTTTTTGTTGTTGTTGTTTGTTGTTTGTTTGTTTTTGTGGTACGCGGGCCTCTCACTGTTGTGGCCTCTCCCGTTGTGGAGCACAGGCTCCGGATGCGCAGACTCAGCGGCCATGGCTCATGGGCCCAGCTGCTCCACGGCATGTGGGATCTTCCCGGACTGGGGCATGAACCCGTGTCCCCTGCATTGGCAGGCGGACTCTCAACCACTGCGCCACCAGGGAGGCCCTCATCACTTTTACCTTTACTTCTTTGAATCGTTATTCATTCGCACTCTATTCTGCTTGCTTCTGAATTGTGTCCTAAACCTCACTCCTGTGTCTTAAGCAGTTTTCCTTCTGCTGCCATCCCAATCTGAATTTCTGTGTGTATTACAGACACACTGACTGTAGTTCCAGCAGTCTCTTTGACCTTAGATGGGAGCCTTGTGACAACAATGATAGAGAAGAAATCTAGAAGGACCTGGGCCTATAAGACATCATGAACCTTCAGTACAAGCCTTGAATTGCCTCTGTCGAGATTTATACGTTAGAGAAAATTAAATTTCAATCTTTTCAGTCTACTGTAATTTGAGTTTTCTATTTTATCTAGTAAAACTTGTCTCTTACCTGATATGACATGGATGCATTACAAATTACCTAATTATGGACATTTATCTTATCTGTAATATCTTTTGCTGCAAAACATTGCTGAGAGAAATAAAGGAAGATCTAGGTAAATGGAGGAGATACACTATGTTAAGGCTTAGATTAGAAGCCGATACTGTTACGATGCTGGTTCTCCTTAATTTGATCTATAGGTTCAAGGCAAAATTTCAATTAAATCCCAGCAGGCCTTTTTCATTAGGTGTTGAAAAGCTAATTGTAAATTTTAAGTGGAAATGAAAATGACCTAATATAGTCAAAGTAACATTGAAAAAGGACAAAATCCTAAATGATTTCAAGACATATCATAAAGCTACATTATTCAAAGCTGTGTGTTACTGGCATAAAGATAAAAAAGATAAATTAAATAAAAACTACAAAAATAGATCCACATATCTATAATCAGTTGACAAAGGTGCAGCCAGCAATTCAAGGATAATCTCCTCAACAAATGGTCCTGGGGCAACTGGTAGCCATATAAAAACAAAAACAAAAGTGTAAACACCTACTTCTCACCATTTAAAGCATCAACTTGAAATAGGCCCCAGGCCCAAATGCAACAGATAAAACCATAAAACTTCTAGAAGAAAACAGAGGAGACAAGCTTAGTGACCTTGAGTTTGGCAAAAATTTAAAGAAATTTAAACCCCAATGCCACAAATTGTAAAAGACAAAAAAATCAATAAGTTTGTCTTCCTCAAAGTGAAAATGTTTTCTGTTTAAAATACCAATACATTGTTCTGAAAATGAAAAAGGAAGTCACAGCCTGGGAGAAAATATATATCCAGCAAAGGACTTGTACATATACAGACCTCTTACTGCTAAATTCTATGAAAACAAACAACTCATTTAAAATGGACGGAAGATTTGGACAAACACTTCACAAAATAAGATATATAGATAAAAAATAAAAATGAAAATACACTGTATATAATTATTATGGAAATGCAAATTGAAACTACAATGAGAAACCACCACACACCTGCTATCATGGCTAAAATTTAAAAGACTGATTGTAATAAGTATTGACAAAGATTTGGGAACTCTCACACACTGGTGATAGCAATGTAAAAGTGTACATCTACTCTGGAAAATGTTTGGTAGTTTCTTTAAAAATTAAAGACATATCTATATGTGGCCCAGCTTTTCCACTCCTAGATATTTGTCTAAGAGAAATGGAAATTTTGTTCCACAGAAATACTGGTGTACAATGCTTACAGAAGCTTTATTCGTACTACCTAGCAACTGAAAACGGCCCAAATGTCCATCAACAGGTGAATGCATAAGCATATTTTGGGTGTATCCACACAATGGAATACTACTCAGTAATAGCAAAGAATAAACTATCTATACATGAAATAACACTGAAGAATCTAAATGTAATTATGTTGCATAAAAGAAGACAGACAACAAAAAGGACACATAGTATATTATTCCATTTGTATAAAATTATATAAAATACAGTTACAGAGAACATATCTGTGGTTGCTGCAGGATGGAAGTTGGGAGGGAGAGATGGCTCACAAAGAGGAAATGTTTGGGTGTAATGGACATGCTCATGACCTTGATCGTGGTGATGACCTCACAGGAGCACACACATGTCACAACTCATCAAACTGCACAAATTGAACACGTACAGCTTATTATATGTTACTTATATACCAGTAAAGTTGTACAAATTTGAAACAAAAAGAGCTTTCAGATGTGCAGTGGAAGGGTTTGGGTGTGCACAGAGCAGAGGAGAGGGTCTGGGTGAGGACGATCTGGGTGACAGAGTGACTTGGTGTGACAATCTCTTGGAGGATTCAGCTCAGGCTGGACGGTCCTGGGGGTACTGGCCACACCTTTGTCCTGCAGAGGCTGGTGTGCCCCCCCCCCCC